>NC_141874.1:121145377-121296892 GCF_056163025.1 Triticum urartu | reverse complement strand
GATTAACAAAGCTTTGATTGTCCTTTTGCCTAAGAAACAAGGTGCGGATAGACTACATCACTTCCGGTCAATTTCTCTCGTACACAGCCTGATCAAAATATTCACTAAGATCTTAGCCAGAAGACTTGCGCCGAAATTGAGTCAGCTTGTTGACCCATGCCAGGATGCATTCATCAAGCATCGCAGCATCCAGGAAAATTTCTTATACGTCCAGAACACTGTAAAGTTCTTCCACAAAAGCAAGAAAGCGACTGTCTTGCTAAAGCTCGATATCGCTAAAGCCTTTGACTCTGTGTCTTGGACCTATCTATTGGATATGCTCAGAGCAAGGGGGTTTAGCGTCATATGGAGGGAGTGGATTGCCATGCTCCTTCAAACCTCTTCATCACGTGTCTTGATCAACAGAGCCTTATCAGAGTCAATTTTGCATTGGCAAGGGCTGAGGCAGGGTGACCCCATCTATCCATTCCTCTTTGTGTTTGCCATGGACCCTTTGCAGTGAATCATGAACCTAGCCACTGAACGAGGTCTCCTTTCGAAGCTCCCCGGGCGTCGTCCGGTGATGCGCTGCTCCTTCTACGTCGACGATGTTGTCCTGTTTCTGAAGCCGTCGACGTTGGATGCTAATATGATAAAGCTGATGCTCACGACTTCGGGAGCGTCACTGGCCTGCACACGAACATATCCAAGAGCTCGGCCATGCCCATTCGATGTGGAAACCTAGACCTACAGCAGCTACTGCAGCCGCTTGGGGTGTCGGTGAAGCACTTCCCGTGCACATACCTTGGCATGCCGCGCTCCTTACAAGCTCTCAGAAAAGTGGACCTTGAGCCTTGGCTGCTGAAATTTGGCAACAAAGCTGCTAGCTGGAAGGGCGGCATGATGGCCAAGATTGGAAGACTAGTTCTACTAAAATCAATGTTGATCTCCCTTTCTATCTACTTGATGACTGTGCACAAGCTGCCCGCGTGGATTCAGAAACGGGTCGTCCAGCTCTGCACAGCGTGGCTGTGGAGCGGTGAGAAGTCGTGCAGTGGAGGGAAATGCAAAGTCAGTTGGACACTACTGGCACGGCCGAAGCACCTAGGGGGCCTGGGTGTCTTTGACCTACAGAGATTCGGGCGGGCGCTTCGCCTACGATGGCTCTGGATGTCCTCGAAACAACCGGAGAGGCCTTGGGTCGGTCTGGACTTGCCTTGCGACGACTCTGACAGGGTGCTATTCTCCATGGCGACATCGATCACAGTAAACGATGGCAAACTAGCCAGCTTTTGGCATGACCAATGGTTACAAGGCCTCTGTCCAAAGACAGTAGCTCCAAACCTATTCAGGATCTCCATCAGAAAGAATCGCTCGGTTCGGGAAGCATTGCATGAGGATAGGTGGATGTTAGATCTAGCGCACGGCCTCACGATACATGACACGACTAGCCGGTTTGCTTGACTCGGTGCTACTGGTCGATGGTGCCCCTGATAAGATTGCATGGAGGTTGAACTCAAGCCAGGAATACACTGCCAAATCAGCCTATTAACTCCAGTTCCTGGGATCGGTGCGACCGAATGCGACTGTGCTGATTTGGAAGGGTTGGGTGCCTGCTAAGTGTCATTTCTTCCTCTGGACGGCAACTCTGGGTCGTATCCTAACAGTCGACCTGCTTCTTCGCCGCAGCTGGGAAAACAACTACTTTTGTGCGCTCTGCGAGTGCAACCTGGAAACGGCCTTTTAGTCGCTGGTCGAATGCCCATGGGCGGAGCAGAGCTGGGAGGGCTTGGTTGGGCTTGCCAACATGCCTTCGATGCAGCCTACGAGCTGGGCACATGTAACTAGCATCAGCGAGTGGATGCTCACCTACTGCACGAATGCCGGATCAACAAAACGCAAAGGGGCACTGTCTCTGGTGCACCTAGTCTCGTGGGAGCTTTGGGGTGAACGTAACAGACGCATTTTCAGGATAAAAGGTTGGATGTGCACTCATTTTCTACAGCGCGTGAAGGAAGAGATCATTCTTTGGAATATGGCAGGAGCTAGGATCCCTTTCGACCCAGGCTGAGGGGTTTCCTTGTGTAATCTTTTTCCTTTTGGCATCTCTCCTCTAGATGCTTTGCTCCTTGGGCCTCCCATGTACTGGTTTTTTCCTCTGATCAATGAATTTGGTAGATCAACTACCAACATTCAAAAAAAGCACCAGTAGCGCAGCGGCAAGGCAATAGCCGTGAGCAGCAACAAAGGGGGGTAGCAGTACAGCTAGGAGCAGCAGCCCGCGGCAGAAGTAAATGGAGCAACAGTGCAGCGGCAGGATGCACACACGTAGGCGTACGCGTACGTGGGAGCTCGGACGAGCTCAGGGACGGCGGCTATGGCAACGGGTGGAGGGGGAATGGGGGGGGAGAGCTCACGGTGCGTCCTTTGGCGTGCTCGGGGAGGGCTGGGGTGGACCGGAGTGACCGCAACAACGGTGAGGTGGTGACGGTCGGATGAAGAAGATGAAGACGACGTCAGCTCGAGAGCGTCCCAGCTTGAGATGGTCCCTGAGACGAATGAAGTTGGACGCGGCGGACCTCCTGGACGTGCTCCTGCACGTCGGAGACATCGATGGCTGCGACAACGACGGCAAGGCCGCGGTGACCGCGACTGGTTCGAGCTCGATTCCGAGAAGAAGTGGAAGGGGCGAAGGGGGAACCAAGGGGGAATGAGCGAGACGGATGCTAGGGTTTCGGTGGACGCCTTTGTAGGCCAGGGGGCACGTGGAGGCCATCCATGGCCATGGTGCCATGGATGCATGCCACGCCAGGCCTCTGGGGGAGCTCCTAGCCACCGCATTATGCGGCAAACAGACCTCCCTTCGCATAGGGCGCGCCCGACTGGGCCGGCCCATTTTGAGTTGAACAAACCAAGCTGTCCGGCAAAAAAAATAGCAAAACAATGCGTCGCGCGTGCTCGGATTCAAACTAGAGACCTACTGCCAGTGAATGAGTCCGGCTAACCAGTCCACCTATTGAACATTGTTGACGAAACAAGCAGAGTGAACCATAAAAGTATTATATTTAGTGGCGTAAACGAAACGTAACTTAAAACCTTGCAAGCGATGTTTGAAATTTAGAACACTTTAATTAAGTTAGGAATATTTTTTAACAAACGCGAACGAATTTAGAAATTTCTCATCATCTTTTGAAAGCTATGAAGAAATTTTCAATTTCTTGAACATTTTTCGTAAATGTGAACATTTTTGGAATTTGTAAACAAAACACGAAAATTGGAACTTAGTTTGAAATTATAAACAATTTATTTAAAACATGAACATTTTTAAATTTTGAAAACATGAACATTTTTCAAAATTCTAGAACATGCTTTGAAAACATGAACATTTTTGAATTGGTGAACAAAATTTGAAAACAGGGACAACATTTTAGATTTGGAACGAAATTTATAAAATGAGAACCAACGGAAAATCCTGATTTGTTTTGGAAATGAGAACAATTTGAAAAAGCTTGCACGTTTTCTGAAATTCCCAAACGATGTTTTTGAATGTGTAAACCAAAATAAAAAATGTGAACATTTTTTCATATTCGCAAACAGATTTTGAATTTGCAAACAAAATTTCATGAACATGAACATTTATGAAATCTGCAAACAAATTTTCAATATAGGGATATTTTTTGAAAATCATAAACATTTTCTGAATTTGTGAAAAAAGATAACATGCAAACGTTTTTAAAATTTAAAACTCTATTAGTTTTAGATTTTGAAACATTTTTTGTAAAATAAACGAACAATATTTGAACCTCCAAACATTTCTACAAAAGACGAACAAAATTTGGAATTTCAAACATTTTTCAAAAAGACGAACAAAAATTAGAAACCACAAAAGTATTTTGAATTTGTGAACAATTTAAAAAAACAGAACATGTTTGAAATTCCAAACATTATTTGAAACTCCCCAAACAATTTTTGAATTTGTGAATAAATTTTGAAAACGATAATATTTTTAAAATTGTGAAGAAAATTTTGAAACCACAAACATTTTTTGAAATTCAAGAACATTTTTTGAAACCACAAAACACGAACATTTTCAAAATAAGGAATATTTTTAGATATAAGAACAAAATTTGAAAACTGAAACATTTCTCAAAATTTGAACTTTTTTAGAATATTGGACATTTCTGGAAATAGAAAAAATGAAATTAAGAAATGAAAAAGAAGAACCCGACCACAGAGAAAAAGAAAAAAAGAAACACAAAACCGGAGAAAAAGAAAAAAAGTTCAGAGAACCTTCTGGAAGGTTCCCAAAACCGGAGGGTTAGTGCCAATGCGATCTACTCAAATGTGCGTTTCTCCGGCAACTTGCCGCAACGAGTGGCAAATAGGAAATTCCGGCCTCTGCCTCCCCACTGAGGTGGGGGAAAGGCTGTGGTGGGCTGGGCTTCGGGGCACTGTAGACACTAGAGCCTATATGCACAGGAGCTTCGGTCCTTTTCCTTTTATTCTTTTATGTAATTTAGTTTTGTCACTATTTCCTATTTCTTTTAGTTACCAAATGATTTTGTAAATGGTGAAAAGTGTCATATAAATACAAGGCGATATTTTGGGCTACCACAAAAAAATTGGGGGCTATTGACTTCATTTGAATTTTACTTAAATATAAATAAATTAAATAGGTTGTTTTGGTCACTGTTTTAAATAGGTTAGGGGCTATTTAATATTTCAAATAATATTAGTTTCTACATGAAAATTAATTAGTGATTAGCGATCCAACAAACATTTTTGTTGGACAGTTTTACAAAATAGAAAATTGACTTTCAATTTAAATTTGAATTTGAGTTTGATTTTGAGCAAGTGGCACTTAAACTTGAAAAGCATGATGACTTGACAATATTACAGGGGAGATTACTGTAGGATGATTCTCGGGGTGTTACAGCGCACCCATGGCTCTAATGCCACATGAGACATGGCATATCGCCGCCCCCGCCGCTGGGAGGCAGAAACGTTAGGCGTCTTTGTTTGGAGGAAAGATGTGGGGACGAGAGACAAATGCATATCTATGTATTCTTATCTTCCCAACGCCAGAAATAACTTTGCATTTGCTCCATGTGTCGTTGAGTTATTTTCTAAATTCTTCTCATGTTTACCCATGTTATTAGGGCTTCGGTTAAAAACAATGACTCAATTTGTAGACGACCCACGACCCTCTCGTGTCGCCCCCCTCGCGAGCGACACGAGAGGCGACTGCCTAGTCGCCGGCGACCCCCCTCGACCTCCCTCCTCCCCATCCGTCGCCGCCTGGGGTTGGCGCTGGGCTAAGCCCGTGCGTTGGCCGGCGGTGGCGGAGGGTTATACCTTCTTCTCCTGGATCTGTGGCGAGGGGGCTAGATCCGTGGGGGCGGCCTCTCCCTTGATCCACGGCAGTGTGGGGCTTCCAACGGCGGTGCTTGGCGGCACGGGTGGAGTTCGGATGCGCGTAGCATGGAGATCGGTTGGGCGTGGCCTGAGGATGGAGGTGGGGTTGGGCGTGGCCGGTGGCGGCGGCGGCGGCGTCCAGTCCAGATCCGGTCTTGGCGGTGGCGACGGCGACGGTTAGCCTGGATCCGACCATGGTGGTGGCGGCATCCCTTCCGCCAGGGACGACGGGCCAGGAGGTGGGTCCTTGTGGCGGCACCGGTGACGACGGATCTTGGGATCCCGTGTCCGGGTTCATCGCAGCCATGAGCCTCTCTCGGAGTTGTCGGGCGGTGCCTGTCGTCAGAAGGTGAAGTCACCGGTGGGTGTGCTACCGGCGGATGCTACACACGACGTCTTATATGGAGACGTCAAGTCATACCAGCTAATGGAAGGTGATGCACGGCGGCTCTAGCGGAGTTGTCAAATTTAACCTGTTGTTGTTGGATCGAAGGTGGTGCAACAGTAGCGGGAGGCAGACGGTATGGGACGTCTTTGTCGTTCGTTGTCTCCTCCAGAGGTATCGAGCTATCGAGGTGTCGGTAGACGGATAAAGGCGGATGGTACACACAGCTTCAACAACGAGCTTATGCACTCTCGTGGAAACACAAGATCTCTGATCAGGCTATGTCGTCGCGCGCCTGCGTCGTTGAAGGAAATATGCCCTAGAGGCAATAATAAAGTTATTATGTATTTCCTTATTTCATGATAAATGTTTATTATTCATGCTATAATTGTATTAACCGGAAACATAATACATGTGTGAATACATAGACAAACAGAGTGTCATTAGTATGCCTCTACTTGACTAGCTCGTTAATCGAAGATGGTTGAGTTCCTAGCCATGGACATGAATTGTCATTTGATTAACGGGATCACATCATTAGGAGAATGATGTGATTGACTTGACCCATTCCGTTAGCTTAGCACTTGATCGCTTAGTATGTTGTTATTGCTTTCTTCATGACTTATACATGTTCCTATGACTATGAGATTATGCAACTCCTGTTTACCGGAGGAACACTTTGTGTGCTACCAAACGTCACAACGTAACTGGGTGATTATAAAGGTGCTCTACAGGTGTCTCCGATGGTACTTGTTGAGTTGGCATAGATCAAGATTAGGATTTGTCACTCCGATTGTTGGAGAGGTATCTCTGGGCCCTCTCGGTAATACACATCACTATAAGCCTTGCAAGCATGATAACTAATGAGTTAGTTACGGGATGATGTATTACGGAACGAGTAAAGAGACTTGCCGGTAACAAGATTGAACTAGGTATTGGATACCGACGATCGAATCTCGGGCAAGTAACATACCGATGACAAAGAGAACAACGTATAGTGTTGTGCGGTTTGATCGATAAAGATCTTCGTAGAATATGTAGGAACCAATATGAGCATCCAGGTTCCGCTATTGGTTATTGACCGGAGACGTGTCTCAGTCATGTCTACATAGTTCTCGAACCCGTAGGGTCCGCACGCTTAAAGTTCTATGACGATCGGTTTTATGAGTTTATATGTTTTGATGTGAAGGTAGTTCGGAGTCCCGGATATGATCACGGACATGACGAGGAGTCTCGAAATGGTCGAGACATAAAGATTGATATATTGGAAGCCTTCATTTGGACATCGGAATAGTTCCGGGTGAAATCGGGATTTTACTGAAGTACCGGAGGGGTTACCGGAACCCCCCAGGGGCTAATGGGCCTTGTTGGGCCATAAGGGAAAGAGAGAAGGGCTAGCCTAGGGCAGGCAGCGCGCCCCCTTCCCTTGTCCGAATTGGACTAGGAGAAGGGGGGCGGCGCCCCCCTTTTTCCTTCTCTTTCTCTCCCTGCCTTTCCCCCTCCTAGTAGGAGTAGGAAAGGGAGGAATCCTACTCCTACTAGGAGGAGGATTCCACCTCCTCGGCACGCCAACAAGGGCCGGCCGGCCTCCCCCTTGCTCCTTTATATACAGGGACAGGGGGCACCTCTAGACACACAAGTTGATCACAAAGATCTCTCCCAGTCGTGTGCGGTGCCCCCCTCCACCATAATCCACCTCGGTCATACTGTAGCGGTGTTCAGGTGAAGCCCTGCTGCGGTAGCTTCATCAACATCGTCACCACGCCGTCGTGCTGACGAAAATCTTCCCCGAGCTCTACTGGATAGTGAGTTCGCGGGACGTCACCGAGCTGAACGTGTGTTGAATGTGGAGGTGCCGTACGTTCGGTACTGAGAATCGGTCGATCGTGAAGACGTACGACTACATCAACCGCATTGTCATAACTCTTCCGCTTAACGGTCTACTAGGGTACGTGGACAACTCTCTCCCTCTCGTTGCTATGCATCACCATGATCCTGTGTGTGCGTAGGAAATTTTTTGAAATTGCTACGTTCCCCAACAGTGGTATCAGAGCCAGGTTTTATGCGTAGATATTATATGCATGAGTAGAACACAAGTGAGTTGTGGACGATACAGGTCATACTGCTTACCAGCATGTCATACTTTGGTTCGGCGGTATTGTTGGATGAAGCGGCCCGGACCGACATTACGCATACGCTTACGCGAGACTGGTTCTACCGACGTGCTTTGCACACAGGTGGCTGGCGGGTGTCAGTTTCTCCAACTTTAGTTAAACTGAGTGTGGCTATGCCCGGTCCTTGAGAAGGTTAAAACAGCACCAACTTGACGAACTATCGTTGTGGTTTTGATGCGTAGGTAAGAACGGTTCTTGCTCAACCCGTAGCAGCCACGTAAAACTTGCAACAACAAAGTAGAGGACGTCTAACTTGTTTTTGCAGGACATGTTCTGATGTGATATGGTGAAGACATGATGATATATTTATTGTATGAGATGATCATGTTTTGTAACGGAGTTATCGGCAACTGGCAGGAGCCATATGGTTGTCGCTTTATTGTATGCAATGCAATCGCCCTGTAATTGCTTTACTTTATCACTAAGCGGTAGCGATAGTCATAGAAGCAATAGTTGGCGAGACAACAATGATGCTACGATGGAGATCAAGGTGTCGCGTCGGTGACGATGGTGATCATGACGGTGCTTCGGAGATGGAGATCACAAGCACAAGATGATGATGGCCATATCATATCACTTATATTGATTGCATGTGATGTTTATCCTTTATGCATCTTATTCTGCTTTGTTTGACGGTAGCATTATAAGATGATCTCTCACTAAATTTCAAGATAAAAGTGTTCTCCCTAAGTATGCACCGTTGCCAAAGTTCGTCGTGCCGAGACACCACGTGATGATCGGGTGTGATAAGCTCTACGTCCATCTACAACGGGTGCAAGCCAGTTTTGCACATGCAGAATACTCAGGTTAAACTTGACGAGCCTAGCATATGCAAATATGGCCTCGGAACACTGAGACCGAAAGGTCGAGCGTGAATCATATAGTAGATATGATCAACATAGTGATGTTCACCATTGAAAACTACTCCATCTCACGTGATGATCGGACACGGTTTAGTTGATTTGGATCACATGATCATTTAGATGACTAGAGGGATGTCTATCTAAGTGGGAGTTCTTAAGTAATATGATTAATTGAACTTTAATTTATCATGAACTTAGTCTTGGTAGTATTAGCATATCTATGTTGTAGATCAATAGCTCGCGATGTTGCTCCCCGTTTATTGTGTTCCTAGAGAAAAACTATGTTGAAAAATGTTAGTAGCAATGATGCGGATTGGATCCGTGATCTGAGGATTATCCTCATTGCTGCACAGAAGAATTATGTCCTTGATGCACCGCTAGGTGACAGACCTATTGCAGGAGCAGATGCAGACGTTATGAACGTTTGGCTAGCTCAATATGATGACTACTTGATAGTTTAGTGCACCATGCTTAACGGCTTAGAATCGGGGCTTCAAAGATGTTTTGAACGCCATGGAGCATATAAGATGTTCCAAGAGTTGAAATTGGTATTTCATACTCATGCCCGTGTCGAGAGGTATGAGACCTCTGACAGTACTTTGCCTACAAGATGGAGGAGAATAGCTCAACCAGTTAGCATGTGCTCAGATTGTCTGAGTACTACAATTGCTTGAATCGAGAGGGAGTTAATCTTCCAGATAAAAGAGTAATTGACAAAGTTCTCTAGTCACTATCACCGAGTTACTAGAACTTAGTGATGAACTATAATATGCAAGGGATGACAAAAGTAATTCCCAAGCTCTTCGTGATGCTGAAATCGACGAAGGTAGAAATCAAGAAAAGCATCAAGTGTTGATGGTTGACAAAGACCACTAGTTTCAAGAAAAAGGCAAAGGGAAGAAGGGGAACTTCAAGAAGAACGGCAAGCAAGTTGTTGCTCAAGCGAAGAAGCCCAAGTCTGGACCTAAACCTGAGACTCAGTGCTTCTACTGCAAAGGGACTGGTCACTAGAAGCGGAACTGCCCCAAGTATTTGGCGGATAAGAAGGATGGCGAGGTGAACAAAGGTATATTGGATATACATGTTATTGATGTGTATACTAGTGTTTATAGCAACCCCTCGGTATTTCATACTAGTTCAGTTGCTAAGAGTAGTAACTTGAAACAGGAGTTGCAGAATGTACAGAGACTAGTTAAGGGTGAAGTGACGATGTGTGTTGGAAGTAGTTCCAAGAATGATATGATCATAATCGCACACTCCATATACTTTCGGGATTAGTGTTGAACCTAAATAAATGTTATTTGGTGTTTGTGTCGAGCAAGAATATGACTTGATCATGTTTATTGCAATACGGTTATTCATTTAAGTTAGAGAATAATTGTTATTCTGTTTACATAAATAAAACCTTCTATGGTTGTACACCCAATAAAATGGTTTGTTGGATCTCGATCATAGTGATACACATATTCATAATATTGAAGCCAAAAGATGCAAAGTTAATAATGATAGTGCAACTTATTTGTGGCACTGCCGTTTAGGTCGTATTGGGGTCAAGCACATGAAGAAAATCCATGCTGATGGGCTTTTGGAATCACTTGATTAATGAATCAATAGATGCTTGCGAACCATGCCTCATGGGCAAAGATGACTAAGACTCCTTTCTCCGGAACAATGGAGCGAGCAACTGACTTATTGGATATCATACATACTGATGTATGAGGTCCGATGAGTGTTGAGGCTCGCGGCGGGTATCGTTATTTTCTGACCTTCACAGATGATTTGAGCAGATATGGGTATATCTACTTGAAGAAACATAAGTCTGAAACATTCAAAAAGTTCAAAGAATTTCAGAGTGAAGTGGAAAATCATCGTAACAAGAAAATAAAGTTTCTACGATCTGATCGTGGAGGAGAATATTTGAGTTGCGAGTTTGGTCTTCATTTGAAACAATGCGGAATAGTTTCACAACTCACGCCACCCGGAACACCACAGCGTAATGGTGTGTCCGAACATCGTAACCGTACTTTATTAGATATGGTGCAATCTATGATGTCTCTTACCAATTTATCACTATCGTTTTGGGGTTATGCATTAGAGACAACTGCATTCACGTTAAATAGGGCACCATCTAAATCCGTTGAGGCGGCACCATATGAACTGTGGTTTGGCAAGAAACCAAATTTGTCGTTTCTTAAAGTTTGGGGTTGCGATGCTTATGTGAAAAAGTTTCATCCTGATAAGCTCAAACCCAAATCTGAGAAGTGCATCTTCATAGGACACCCAAAAGTTACTGTTGGGTACACCTTCTATCACAGATCCGAAGGCAAGATATTCGTTGCTAAAAATGGATCCTTTCTAGAGAAGGAGTTTCTCTTGAAAGAAGTGAGTGGGAGGAAAGTAGAACTTGATAAGGTAGTTGTACCTTCTCCCGAATTGGAAAGTAGTTCATCACTGAAATCAGTTCCAGTGATGCTTACACCAATTAGTGAGGAAGTTAATGATGATGATCATGAAAGCTTCAGATCAAGTTACTACCGAACCTCGTAAGTCAACCAGAGTATGTTCCCCACCAGAGTGGTACGGTAATCCTATTCTGGAGTTCATGTTACTTGACCATGACAAACCTACGAACTATGAGGAAGCGATGATGAGCCCAGATTCCGCGAAATGGCTTGAGGCCATGGAATCTGAGATGGGACCCATGTATGAGAACAAAGTGTGGTCTTTGGTTGACTTGCCCGATGATCGGCAAGCCATAGAAAATAAATGGATCTTCAAGAGGAAGACGGACGTTGATAGTAGTGTTACTATCTACAAAGCTAGACTTGTCGAAAAAGGTTTTTGACAAAGTTCAAGGTGTTGACTATGATGAGATTTTCTCACTCGTAGCGATGCTTAAGTCTGTCCGAATCATGTTAGCAAATTGCCGCATTTTATGAAATCTGGCAAATGGATAAACAAAACTGCATTCCTTAAAGGATTTATTAAATAAAGAGTTGTATATGATGCAACCAGAAGGTTTTGTCAATGGCTAACAAAATATGCAAGCCCCAGTGATCCATCTATGGACTGGCGCAAGCATCTCGAAGTTGGAATATACACTTTGATAAGTTGATCAAAGCATATAGGTTTATACAGACTTGCGGTGAAGCCTGTATTTACAAGAAAGTGAGTGGGAGCACTACAACATTTCTGATAAGTATATCCGAATGACATATTGTTGATCGGAAATAATGTAGAATTATTCTGCAAAGCATAAAGGAGTTTTTGAAAGGAGTTTTTCAAAGAAAGACCTCGGTGAAGCTGCTTACATATTGAGCATCAAGATCTATAGAGATAGATCAACACGCTTGATAAGTTTTTTTAATGAGTACATACCTTGACAAGATTTTGAAGTAGTTTAAAATGGAACAATCAAAGAAAGAGTTCTTGCCTATGTTACAAGGTGTGAAAATGAGTAAGACTCAAAGCCCGACCACGACAAAAGATAGAAAGAGAATGAAAGTCATTCCCTATGCCTCAGCCATAGGTTCTATAAAGTATGCCATGCTGTGTACCAGATCTATTGTATACCCTGCACTGTTTTTGGCAAGGGAGTACAATAGTGATCTAGGAGTAGATCATTGGACAGCGGTCAAAATTATCCTTAGTGGAATAAGGATATGTTTCTCGATTATGGAGGTGACAAAAGGTTCGTCGTAAAGAGTTACGTCGATTCAAGCTTTGACACCGATCTGGATGACTCTAAGTCTCGACCTAGATACATATTGAAAGTGAGAGTAATTAGCTAGAGTAGCTCCGTGCAGAGCATTGTTGACATAGAAATTTGCAAAATACACACGGATCTGGATATGGCAGACCCGTTGAATAAACTTCTCTCACAAGCAAAATGTGATCACACCTTAGTACTCTTTGGGTGTTAATTACATAGCAATGTGAACTAGATTATTGACTAGTGCAAGTGGGAGACTGAAGGAAATATGCCCTAGAGGCAATAATAAAGTTATTATTTATTTCCTTATTTCATGATAAATGTTTATTATTCATGCTAGAATTGTATTAACCGGAAACATAATACATGTGTGAATACATAGACAAACAGATTATTTATTTCCTTATTTCATGATAAATGTTTATTATTCATGCTAGAATTGTATTAACCGGAAACATAATACATGTGTGAATACATAGACAAACAGAGTGCCACTAGTATGCCTCTACTTGACTAGCTCGTTAATCGAAGATGGTTGAGTTTCCTAGCCATGGACATGAGTTGTCATTTGATTAACGGATCACATCATTAGGAGAATGATGTGATTGATTTGACCCATTCCGTTAGCTTAGCACTTGATCGTTTAGTATGTTGCTATTGCTTTCTTCTTGACTTATACATGTTCCTATGACTATGAGATTATGCAACTCCCGTTTACCGGAGGAACACTTTGTGTGCTACCAAACGTCACAACGTAATTGGGTGATTAAAAAGGTGCTCTACAGGTGTCTCTGATGGTACTTGTTGAGTTGGCATAGATCAAGATTAGGATTTGTCACTCTGATTGTCGGAGAGGTATCTCTGGGCCCTCTCGGTAATACACATCACTATAAGCCTTGCAAGCATGATAACTAATGAGTTAGTTACGGGATGATGTATTATGGAACGAGTAAAGAGACTTGCCGGTAACAAGATTGAACTAGGTATTGGATACCGACGATCGAATCTCGGGCAAGTAACATACCGATGACAAAGAGAACAACGTATAGTGTTGTGCGGTTTGATCGATAAAGATCTTCGTAGAATATGTAGGAACCAATATGAGCATCCAGGTTCCGCTATTGGTTATTGTCCGGAGACGTGTCTCGGTCATGTCTACATAGTTCTCGAACCCGTAGGGTCCGCACGCTTAAAGTTCTATAACGATCGGTTTTATGAGTTTATATGTTTTGATGTACCGAAGGTAGTTTGGAGTCCCGGATATGATCACGGACATGACGAGGAGTCTCGAAATGGTCGAGACATAAAGATTGATATATTGGAAGCCTTCATTTGGACATCGGAATAGTTCCGGGTGAAATCGGGATTTTACCGGAGTACCGGAGGGGTTACCGGAACCCCTCCCAGGGGGGGGGGCTAATGGACCTTGTTGGGCCATACGGGAAAGAGAGAGGGGCCGACCTAGGGCAGGCAGCGCGCCCCCTTCCCCCTGTCCGAATTGGACTAGGAGAAGGGGGGGCGGCGCCCCCCCTTTTCCTTCTCTTTCTCTCCCTGCCTTTCCCCCTCCTAGTAGGAGTAGGAAAGGGAGGAATCCTACTCCTACTAGGAGGAGGATTCCTCCTCCTAGGCGCGCCAACAAGGGCCGGCCGGCCTCCCCCTTGCTCCTTTATATACAGGGCAGGGGGCACCTCTAGACACACAAGTTGATCACAAAGATCTCTCCCAGCCATGTGCGGTGCCCCCCTCCACCATAATCCACCTCGGTCATACTGTAGCGGTGTTCAGGCGAAGCCCTGCTGCGGTAGCTTCATCAACATCGTCAACACGCCGCCATGATGACGAAACTCTTCCCCGAGCTCTACTGGATCGTGAGTTCGCGGGACGTCACCGAGCTGAACATGTGCTGAATGCGGAGGTGACATACGTTCGGTACTGAGGATCGGTCGATCGTGAAGATGTACGACTACATCAACCGCGTTGTCATAACGCTTCCGCTTAACGGTCTACGAGGGTACGTGGACAACACTCTCCCCTCTCGTTGCTATGTATCACCATGATCCTGTGTGTGCGTAGAATTTTTTTTTGAAATTACTACGTTCCCCAACAGTTGTGTCCTTGCTGAAGGTGGTGGATTGAAGCTTTGCTTTGGGGATGAGAATCCGAAGTTCAACTTTGTGGTGGACTCGCCATCATCCGCGCACGTGCGGCGATTCTTTCTTGAAGGCGTAGCCTATGAGTTGTGTATTTTTCATGTATGATGTGTCTTGTATCGTAGGGTTAGTGGTTATCTGAGGGTGTTATTGTGGCGAGGTATATGGCCTTGGTGTTTGTTTTCCGGTTTTTTTCGGATTGATGGTGTTCGGCTGCTGGATTTTGCTCTATTAATAATATATGGCTGCATGCATCGTCCTGAAGCATAGGCCGGTGATTATCCTCCTTCTAAAAAAATGTTATTAGGGCTTCAGAGGGTTATAATCCTTAGTTTTTTTTATATTGGTTGTTTGATTTGTGGGAGTTTTTTTGAGGGATTGAATCCTAATGAGATTTGTGGGATTGAATCCTATATGAGGTTTTCCTAATAAATCATTTGCACTATATTTCATATAGAAAATTTAGCATTTATTCAAATATTTCTATATAATATCTTTATTTTCTCTGTGGCATCGAACACTTTTTTGGTTTAAATTATTGCGGTTTGTTAATTCTATAGGGTTTAAGGGGCATGTCATTCAAATACTATATATTTTATAATTTTTTCTTATGGTTAATCACAGGGGCGTTTAGATTTCCCTTGTGCGTTCTATGCGTTTCCTACATTTCTAGCAAAACAAATCTCTGCCGTCATTTCGAAGTGGCGGTCCTAAAAAAACTGAACATATAGCCCTCAAAAAATGAACACATGAACATACGGACTACTACCATTCCCGCGACTCGTTCTGAAACGACACGAACGAGCTTAGCTGTCACCATCGGTATGGCCGCCAAAAAGTAGGTGAGATCAACTCAAAGAAAAAAAGCCGGTGAGATTCCCGGACTGTTGCCTGTGGACGCGGCGCACCTTTTTTCTTCTTCCATATCCTCACCGCTGGTCGGCATCGTCTCGTCGGTATGCATGCAGACGAAGTGCAGTGCCACTGCCACCCAAGTGTGTGTGTGAGGTGATACCAGATGAGATCATGAGATTCGTCAACGAACGCCTATCATTTTACTTCTTTTCACGGGAACTTCCGCGGGCAAAGCTACACTGACCTTTCTATCGAGGTAAAACCACGAACTGCAAAAGACGTCTTATTTCTCTGTCATTTTTCCTTCTTTTGTTCGATTGAGGAGCACAGTCTATCTTTTTTCAATCACGTAAGTTTTACGGCAATTGACGATGTAAAACCAGACTGCCTTACCATTACCATTTTGCAAACTGAAGAGACAAGGCTGCGTGTGGAGAAATAAGTGAGGTGAGGTTATCCGCGCTCTCACGCGAGATCGACAACACTGTGCGAGATAAGGATGCTGCCCCATAACGTAGTATGGATTGCACAATAATTCCATGGGCCAGGTAGGAGTAGTAGTACTGGAGAGCATGGATGCAAACCAGCTGGAAGATCACATGCGTGCCCCTCCATCTTGCATTCCATATTTGCAAGTGCAAAGGCGCATCACGGAATTTGGGCTGGCCACACCCGCACCACAGCTGTGCATCGCTGTCGCAAAGTGTTCAGGGGGAAATACCTTCACATGGACCGCGGAATGTCTATGCAGATCAAAGAAAAAAAAACATTCGTTGGCATTGGCAATTTTTTTTTGAGTTGTCATTGGCGGCTAAAGTCACGGGATGGGGAAATACTAGAAAGAAGACGACACATCGAGCAGCCAGGTAGTGGTTGAATTTACAGGAACGAAGCGCGTTTTCCTGAGGAGAAAAGAAATCTCATAATACAAGAAGAATAAGAGCACGTAGTCGATTTTGAGATCTTGTCGTATTTGTTTCTTTTCTTTCAAATTTATTCATTCTGGAGGTAGGGTGTCTCCGGCTGGAGCCTGCACGGCTGGTCATCATGTCATGTCTGTGCACTCCACCACTTCTTTTTTTCGCAAAAATGGTCGTGAAATGATTCCACAAACGGGGCCCAAAATGCTGAAAAACAATGGCATTGTATGATTTTTGAACAAAAAAATGGAGTGAGTATATGCTATCATGCTTACCGTTTCCAAGGACGCCGAAAAGGGGGTTCCCAACGTGGCACTCGAGTCGCGCGCTGGAGACTTGACTCCCGCGCCAACCGCCGAGCACTCGGCCAGCCAACCGCTTTCCGGTGCGCCCGCCACGCCGCCCCGGTAGATAACGATAGCCACCACTCACCACCACCACCACCAGGACGAAACCCTACTGCACAATCTCACCTCACCGCCCTCGCTGGCCGCGCCGAGGAGCCGCCACCTTTAAAGCCAGCCGAGCCGCCCACAGCCCACCAGTCCAGTCCAGTCCACCACCACACCGCGCACTCCCCACTCCCTCCCACGCCGCCCCCGCACTCGAGCACGAGCACCCGCCATGGCGCGCCCCGCCCACGCCGTCGTCGCGGCGGTCCTGGCCGTCGTCCTCGCGCTGGCGTCCGGCGCGGCGTCGCAGGCGCCGGCGGCGGGGCCGGCGGGGCCGGCGGGGGACTGCGGCTCCGCGCTGACGGGCCTCGCCGGCTGCCTCCCCTACATCTCGCCGGGGGCCGCGCAGGGCAAGCCGCCCAAGGAGTGCTGCGCCGGCGTCAAGGCCGCGCTCGCCAGCCCCGCCAGCGTCGCCTGCCTCTGCGACGCCTTCGGCAAGGACTACGGCATCCCCATGAACCTCACCCGCGCCAAGGGCCTCCCCGCCGCCTGCGGCGGCAACCCGGCCGCCCTCAGCAACTGCAGCCGTGAGCCATCTCCCCTTAGCGCCATCTTGTTCTGATTCCCTTTTCTTTTCCTCGTGTCGATTTGTGATCTGTCACATGTGGTGTTGGTCTGACTTTGTTTTTGGCTCTCCTGCAGTGAAACTGCCCGGCGGAGCCCCTAACGGCGCCCCTACTGAAGGTAATTACCCCCTCTTTTCTCCTTTGCAGCTCGTACATTTTGAATCCCTCTCTTTGTTCCTGTAGATCCGTGAAAAAGAAAAACGTTAATTAGATCTAATCAACACATGCTCCGACCTGAATGGTTAAAGAACAATCAAGAGCTAGAGTCGATTTCTCCCTACCTCCATTTTCCACTCTGAGATCAAGGGGAAAACGTATGAATGTGTCCATGGGCATTGACATCAATGCTTTCGTGGGCTACAGAGAATTTTTATGGACTCCTCTGGCATCTAGAGTACAGCAGGACTATCTTTCAGTGGTCTGCATGTGAAAAAACAGAACATTTTGTGTTGTTGAGAATCTCCACTTAATAAAAACATGACAAAAGATAATGTTTTTCTTTGGAGATTCATAAAGAAGAATGAAACTGGCACATACTAGCAGACCTTCAAGCTATTAATTTCTACTGTAAACGAAGACATCACTAATCAAGTATTGCTGTCATGGTGGTGGTTCCTTTCAATGTCATCGCAATGTTACATGAGGGTTGACAGCCAGATGTACTGCATCACGCTCACAACAGAATTGGCAAACCATTATGATGGATAGCAACCACTAAATGATCGAAAGCGCCAATTGTGGCTTCCAATTAGTGATAGAATGTGTGAGATGCTAAAAGATACTGTATGATTTGTGTACATGCATCAGTTTGTATTAAATTCACCGTCAGGGATTGTTCATCGGTGTGAAGCTGATGAGGGACTGATAGAGGAAAACCACCACCCGTTTACTTTATTGCCTGAAGTCCTGAATTGAAACGAATGTTGGTTTCTGCTTTTCTGTCCTCTGAATCTTACTTCCATTTCTCTATACTGAAATCAAAATGCATCTTGCAGCACCTACACCAACTTCTGGATCAACCCCAGCAACCATCAGCCCAAGCCCAGCGAAATCGGCAGCGACCAGGTCTCCCGTCTCGGCGGCAACCCTCCTCCTAGCCGCGGTGTTGGCGCCTCTGCTCTCCTACTACTACCTCTGAAGATCCATGGCATGGTTTGTTCCATGAATTACTGTGATGTGTATGGGCATTGCGCCACGATTTAGTGACTACTTTGTGGAGAGAACTTATTCTGCTAGCTGTTCGGTTTAGCTTACTGTTGCCTGAACTACGAATTCTTATTGGCACCAAGTAGTTGTACTATATTTGCATGGTGTCTTGCGAATAAAGTTGATAAATGCCGTAGCTAGTGTTGTGCCGATTGATCTTCATGCGGCGCTCTGGTCCTGGCTGGATCGGTGTGCTTGGTGTTAGATTGGTATACAATGTGGAGCAGAGCAGATGCACGAGGGAAAAATTCTGTCAATGAAACAACACTTCCACCAGATGATCGATACCGCAGAGAATTGCAGAACAAATAGAGGGGATTGTTTGGGAGCAAGCACATCATTTGAGTTGCAGTAACACAGCTAGTGAAGATCTGCGACCATGTTCAGAGAGTTGGGTGCGCGTTTCCTTCTTGTCATATCCACGGATGTTCAGTTGCTTTGCGCCATTTGTCCTTCCCTTTCTTCCTCTCGTTCGCTGGCCCGATGAGGACCAGACCTACTTTTTTCGCTAGATGATCATGTGGGTCTGTCGAACGGTGCTTGATGGGGCCCATGTAACCCCGATCATATATAGAAGGGATACGTTCTACTCGAAAAAAAGAAGAAGAAGGGATGGGCATCAAAGAAATCTAGAAGGAGCGTGGTTTTTTGGTTCATGTGCGGAAATCATATTTCTAGGTTTCAAAAAGTTCTGATACAAATGCACATGAACATAGAGATGTATGCTACATCTCTGTAAAATTTCATGAAAGAACACACTTGCTCTGAGCTGGACAAAAAAAAAAACCCCGTAATGCCTGAGCGTTCGGGATTTGACCATGGCAAATCGAATGTTTACGATGACAAGTTTAGTGACATGAGGATGACAAGTTTAATTGGCAATCATGACAACTCCATGCATAGTGTATTTTTGCCAGAAAGTTGTCGTGTGTATACTAAACTTGCCATCTGCATGTCATTAAAATTGCCATCGAAAACATTCGATTTGCTATGGTGAAATCCCAAACGTTCGGGATTTATTATTTCCGACAAAAAAACCCTGTACTTATAGCACATGCACTATTCACTATAAAAGATCATTGTTTTGTTCTTTTTGTGCACAAAATTGCTTCACGGACGACTGATCCCGCACGATCTCCGAACGATACTGCTCCCGCAACTGCGCTCCTGCATGTACGCTTGCTGCTCGTGCTACCACATACGAATCGTGCAGGCATCGGCCGCTCATTCTTTAGAGGCAGGGGCCGGCCCTAGCACTTCAGAGAGCCTAGTGCGAACCGAATGAAGAAGAAGATTAAGGTGGTGATAGAACCAAACGAATCATTAAATTTCCAGGGCCTGGCTTCTTCAGGACTTGTGGCAGGCAATCAATGGGGAGAAGGAAGGAGGCGGATACTCAAGAAGAAAGAGAGATTTTGGCGCTTCCTGGAAAAGAGAGATTGTGCATTTTTGTACTAGTACTCGAGTCCATGGCTGGATAATAACTGTAGTATATACACACAGGAGACCTAGGTCAAGGGCCGGCCCTGGTCACAGGGGACCTCACTCGCCGCAGTCGCTCGGCTGGCTGAGGATTGCTGGCGCCGGGTGATGCAGAAGGATCATCCGTAGCCACCGACTCTATTTTTCCAAAGGTTAGAGCATCTCCAGCAGTTGGCTCCTCAGACGACGATTTTACGTGTCCTCTAGGGGCGAGCCGGCGTTTAAATCGGCGCGGGGGCGAGCGGATTCCCAGCCGCTCGTCCTAGGGTCGCCTGAGACGCGTTTTTAAAAAAAAAGCTGAATTTGACGAAGTTCGGCTAAAATTCTACAAACTTGATATTCATATTAAACATGTTCGGCGTTTTACATAAATTATTTAAAAAAACTAATCTATGGGGCGAAGAACTCAATTAGCGCAGCGAAGTCGCCGACGTCGCTGCCGTCCTCGTCGGCGGCGGCGGCCTTCTCCTTCTTGACCCCTGCCCGACGTCTCTCTGGCGGACAGGCGGTGGCGGCGCGTCGTCTTCGTCGTTGTCGTCGAGAACGACGATGCCTCACTCCTTCCGGCCACAGCGACGAGTCTCGAACCGCGTGAGGGCGGCGCGCTGGCGTACTGCGGGGAGGTGCGCTGATCATCAGTCAGCGACGACCGAACGCGGTCGACCTCGCCGGCGAAGAGATCGGGGCGCGCGACGCTGTCCGGCAGGGGGGATGGGGACGCCTCCGGCGCTGAGCCTCCATCCTGTCGGCCCAGCACGCATGTCTGAAGGCGTCGGAATGTTCGCCTCAAAAGCATGTAGGCCTCCCACGTTTGCAGTGAGCGGCGGCCGAAGCCGTTGGCCGCCGCTCCGTCGCTGGGGAATCGCTCGCACATTGTCGTGGTGGATGGGTTGGGAGAGAGGAAAGGATCGTCGGCGGCGCAGAGAGACACAGAGGTTCGTCGGTGGAGAGAGAGAGAGAGCACGGCGTCTGTGGCAACAGCGGGGTGGGGGGGCGCTTTTTATAGCCGCCGGGGAGGCGTGTGTACGCGGGGCGGGGGCGGCGACGCGCCGCCCGTGAAGAGCCGCCCCGTGAGGAATCAATGGAAGGCTGACCGGCCGCAGCCTTGGCATTGATTCCCCGCGGGAAAACGAGGCGTTCGCAGGACGACGAGGCGAGTGTTGCTGACTCGGCGGGCCCACCGCTCTTTCGCGCCAAAACCATTTCACCTGGCGCCCCCGAGCGGCCCCCAGCGCGTCGGGTTCGGCCTGGGTTCACCGGCGTCGAATTCAATCCGAGCCGGCGAAAATTGGGTTTCTAGGATGTGACTGGGCCGATTTTTGTGCGTCGGCGCGAAAAAAACGCCTGAAAAAGGCGTGTTGGGGGCTCGGCTGAAGATGCTTTTAGGGTGCGGCTATACGACTCCGGCTCGAACTTACTTGATCAAACTGAGAATTCCTTAATATAATTTTGTGCCTGATTAGATCGAATCGGAAACAAAACCACATCCTTCCTTATATAATCCGATGCCCGTTGTTTAAGTTCCGCTCAAAGTCACAGCCGATTCATATGCTCTCATCTCCTGCAAATCAAAAGGCTTCTGTGAATTATTTACCCAAAACCATTATATTTGAGGTTAAGGTAATAATTTGGTATCGGATTGAAGATAGGACACAAAAACCACCAGAATTATGTCTAATGTGTAACACGGAGCATTGATGTTGGGATTTGGCCGTGATAACAGCCAAGCCGATAGGTAGGTCCTGCCTATCGGGCTGACGTGGCGGAGACCGAGCACAAAAAAGTGTTGACCAGGTGAGGCGGCACGCGAGATGCATGCCCCGCCTGTCATTGACTACGTGATCATCTTCATCTCATCTTTATTTCCTTTGAGCAATGCATCGAGCAGCTTGTGTGCGGTCGAGCCACCTCAGTCCATGCGAGACGAGAGCTTCATGGCCATGGCAGCCCTTGCTCAAGCTAGCCCCGTCCGCCTCAGACTCTTCCCCGCATGCCATGAACCCTTAAATCCCGCCGCCGCCCTGCTGGCATGGACAGCCGAGCCGCGAGCTCCATGGCCACCATGGCAATGGCATGCCGCCGTCCTCCTTCCCCGTCTCTCTCCTTGTCGAGTGGCGGCACCCACCTATCGTCACCCGCCGTCACGCCATGGAGAGAAAGACGAGCCGCCGCCGCCCTGCTGGCATGGACAGCCGAGCCGAGAGCTACATGGCCACCATGGCAACGGCATGCCGCCGTCCTCCTTCCCCGTCTCTCTTCTTGCCGAGTGGCGGCGCCCACCTATCGTCACCCGCCATCACGCCATGGAGAGAAAGACGAGCCGTCGCCGCTCCCCATGAGGCACCGACGCCACCTCCCAGAGGTCGGCCCGCAGCTCGCCGCTGCGCTTGCCGTGCGCTGCCGGCAATCCATGGAGAGGCAGACGAGCTGCTCCGCTCCCCATGAGCCCCTGACGCCACCTCCTCGAGCTCGGCCCGCAACTTGCCGTTGCGCTCGTGCCACCATCTGCAGAAGAACACCATGGACATCGGGCCGTTGGCCGCGGGCGCGCTAGTGGCGGCGACGCTCGACCAGGGCGACCCCTGCCTAGCACGAGCAACCCAAGTCTCCGTCGCCTCCACAACCGCACAAGAATAACCATGTACGCCACCCAAGTTTCTCACTGCCGCGGCTGCATCTGCCGGCTCCATGGTGCGCCGCCGCGCGAGCTCACCTGTGCGGACGGTCGCCTTCTTCTTCACGCAGGCGCCTCTGCTCTCAGGTGGAGGCGTCCGGCCTGCCATTCCTCTGGTCCTTACTCTCGCCGTTCCGCTGGTCACTGCTCCGGCATGGCCATGGCGTGCGGTGCCTTCTTCAGGGACCAGAGGATGAACGCCTAGAAGGTGCTCGATGGAATGCTCCACAGAATAAAAAGAAGATAACTTGCTAGTCATTGACACGTGGGGCCCGTGTCTCATTTGCCATATCAGTCGGTCAAACCTTTGGGTCTTCGCCACGTCAGCTCGACAAGCGGGACCCACATGTCCGTTTGGCTGTTTTCACGGTCAAATTCCAGCATCAGTGCTCCGCGTTACACATTAGGCGTAATTCCGGTGGTTTTTTGTGCCTTGTGCTACCTCTTGAGCACTGCGTTGGTTTTCCCCGAAGAGGAAGGGATGATGCAGCAAAGTAGCGTAAGTATTTCCCTCAGTTTTTGAGAACCAAGGTATCAATCCAGTAGGAGGCTACGCACGAGTCCCTCGTACCTGCACAAAACAAATAAATCCTCGCAACCAACGCGAATAGGGGTTGTCAATCCCTACACGGCCACTTACGAGAGTGAGATCTGATAGATATGATAAGATAATATTTTTGGTATTTTTGTGATAAAGATGCAAAGTAAAATAAAGGCAAAGTAAAAAGGAAAGGAAATAACTAAGTAGTAGGAGATTAACATGATAAAGATAGACCCGGGGTCATAGGTTTCACTAGTGGCTTCTCTCGAGAGTATAAGTATTCTATGGTGGGTGAACAAATTACTGTTGAGCAATTGACAGAATTGAGCATAGTTATGAGAATATCTAGGTATGATCATGTATATAGGCATCACGTCTGAGACAAGTAGACCGACTCCTGCCTGCATCTACTACTATTATTCCACTCATCGACCGCTATCCAGCATGCATCTACAGTATTAAGTTAAAAACAGAGTAACGCCTTAAGCAAGATGACATGATGTAGAGGGATAGACTCATGCAATATGATGAAAACCCCATCTTGTTATCCTCGATGGCAACAATACAATACGTGCCTTGCTGCCCCTACTGTCACTGGGAAAGGACACCGCAAGATTGAACCCAAAGCTAAGCACTTTCCCATTGCAAAAAAGATCAATCTAGTAGGCCAAACCAAACTGATAATTCAAAGAGACTTGCAAAGATAACTAATCATACATAAAAGAATTCAGAGAAGATTCAAATATTATTCATAGATAGACTTGATCATAAACCCACAATTCATCGGTCTCAACAAACACACCGCAAAAAGAAGATTACATCGAATAGTTCTCCACAAGAGAGGGGGAGAACATTGTATTAAGATCCAAAAAAAGAGAAGAAGCCATCTAGCTAATAACTATGGACCCGTAGGTCTGAGGTGAACTACTCACACTTCATCGGAGAGGCTATGGTGTTGATGTAGAAGCCGTCCGTGATCGATGCCCCCTTCGGCGGAGCTCCGAAACATGCCCCAAGATGGGATCTCGTGGATACAGAAAGTTGCGATGGTGGAATTAGGTTTTTGGTTCCGTATCTGATCGTTTGGGGGTACATAGGTATATATAGGAGGAAGGAGTACGTCGGTGGAGCAACAGGGGGCCCACGAGGGTGGAGGCCACGCCTGGGGGGTAGGCGTGCCCCCTACCTCGTGGCCTCCTCTTTTGTGTCTTGACGTAGGGTCCAAGTCTCCTGGGTCTTGTTCGTTGAGAAAATCACGTTCCCGAAGGTTTCATTTTGTTTGGACTCCGTTTGATATTCCTTTTCTTCAAAACCCTAAAACAGGCAAAAACATCAATTCTGGGCTGGGTTAGTCCCAAAAATAATATAAAAGTGGATAATAAAACCCAATAATGTCCAAAACAGTAGATAATATAGCATGGGGCAATCAAAAATTATAGATACGTTGGAGACGTATCAAGCATTCCCAAGCTTAATTCATGCTCGTCCTCGAGTAGGTAAATGATAAAAATAGAATTTTTGATACGGAGTGCTACTTGGCATAATTTTAATGTAATTCTTCTTAATTGTGGTATGAATATTCAGATCCGAAAGATTCAAGACAAAAGTTCATATTGACTTAAAAATAATAATACTTCAAGCATACTAACTAAGCAATTATGTCTTCTCAAAATAACATGGCCAAAGAAAGTTCATCCCTACAAAATCATATAGTTTAGTCATGCTCCGTTTTCGTCACACAAGAATGCTCTCATCATGCACAACCCCGATGAAAAGCCAAGCAATTGTTTCATACTTTAGTAATCTCAAACCTATAAACTTTCACGCAATATATGAGCGCGAGCCATGGACATAGCACTATGGGTGGAATAGAATATAATGAGGGGGGTTATGTGGAGAAGACAAAAAGGAGAAAGTCTCACATCAACGAGGCTAATCAATAGGTTATGGAGATGCCCACCGATTGATGTTGATGCAAGGAGTAGGGATTGCCATGCAACGGATGCACTAGAGCTATAAATGTATGAAAGCTCAACAAAAGAAACTAAGTGGTTGTGCATCCAACTTGCTTGCTCACGAAGACCTAGGGCACTTGAGGAGGGCCATTGTTCGAATATACAAGCCAAGTTCTATAATGAAAATTCCTACTAGTATATGAAAGTGACAAAACAAGAGACTCTCTATCATGAAGATTATGGTGCTACTTTGAAGCAAAAGTGTGGCAAAGGATAGTAACATTGTCCCTTCTCTCTTTTTCTCTTATTTTTTTATTATGGCCTTTCTCTTTTTTATGGTCTTTCTCTTTTTTATAATTCCTCACTTGGGACAATGCTCTAGAAAATGATGATCATCACACTTCTATTTATTTACAACTCAATGATTACAACTCGATACTAGAACAAAAGATGACTCTATATGAATGCCTCCGGCGGTGTACCGGGATATGCAATGGAACAAGAGTGACATGTATGAAAGAATTATGAACGGTGGCTTTGCCACAAATACTATGTCAACTACATGATCATGCTAAGCAATATGACAATAATGAATGTGTCATGATAAACGGAACGGTGGAAAGTTGCATGGCAATATATCTCGGAATGGCTATGGAAATGCCATAATAGGTAGGTATGGTGGTTGTTTTGAGGAAGATATAAGGAGGTTTATGTGTGAAAGAGCGTATCATATCACGGGGTTTGGATGCACCGGCGAAGTTTGCGCCAACTCTCAATGTGACAAAGGGCAATGCACGGTACCGAAGAGGCTAGCAAGGATGGAAGGGTGAGAGTGCGTATAATCCATGGACTCAAGTTAGTCATAAAGAACTCACATACTTATTGCAAAAATCTACAAGTCATCAAAAACCTCGGCACTACGCGCATGCTCCTAGGGGGGGAGATTGGTAGTAAAAGACCATCGCTCGTCCCTGACCGCCACTCATAAGGATGACAATCAAATAACACCTCATGTTTCAAATTTGTTACATAACGTTTACCATACGTGCATGCTATGAGACTTGCAAACTTCAACACAAGCATTTCTCAAATTCACAACTACTCAACTAGCACAACTTTAATATCACCATCTTCATATATCAAAACAATTATCAAGCATCAAACTTTTCATAGTATTCAACACACTCATAAGAAAGTTTTATTATTAATCTTGTATACCAAGCATATTAGGATTCTAAGCAAATTACCATGCTATTTAAGACTTTCAAAATAATCTACGTGAAGCATGAGAGATCAATAGTTTCTATAAAACAAATCCACCACCGTGCTCTAAAATATATAAGTGAAGTACTAGAGCAAAACTATATAACTCAAAAGATATAAGCGAAGCACATAGAGTATTCTAGCAAATTCCAAATCATGTATGGCTCTCTCAAAAGGTGTGTACAGCAAGGATGATTGTAGTAAACTAAAAAGTAAAGACTCAGATCATACAAGACGCTCCAAGCAAAACACATATCATATGACGAATAAAAATATAGCTCCACGTAAAGTTACGGATAGAAGTAGACGAAAGAGTGGATGCCTTCCGGGGCATCCCCAAGCTTTGGCTTTTAGGTGTCCTTATATTATCTTGTGTGTGCCATGGGCATCCCCAAGTTTAGGCTCTTGCCACTCCTTATTCCATAATCCATCAAATCTTTACCCAAAACTTGAAAACTTCACAATACAAAACTCAAAGTAGAAAATCTCGTGAGCTCCGTTAGCGAAAGAAAACAAAAGACCACTTCAAGGTACTGTAATGAACTAATTATTTATTTATATTGGTGTTATACCTACTGTATTCCAACTTCTCTATGGTTTATAAACTATTTTACTAGCCATAGATTCATCAAAATAAGCAAACAACACACGAAAAACAAAATCTGTCAAAAACAGAATAGTCTGTAGTAATCTGTAGCTAGCGCAAGATCTGGAACCCCAAAAATTCTAAAATAAATTTCGGGACGTAAGGAATTTATCTGTTAATCATCTGCAAAAAGAATTAACTAAATATCACTTTCCAAATAAAAATGACAGCAGTTCTCGTGAGCGCTAAAGTTTCTGTTTTTTACAGCATGTGTAACAAGACTTCCCCCAAGTCTTCCCAACGGTTCTACTTGGCACAAACACTAATTAAACACAAAAAACACAACCAAAACAGAGGATAGATAATTTTTTTATTACTAAACAGGAGAAAAAAGCAAGGAATAAAAATAAAATTGGGTTGCCTCCCAACAAGCGCTATCGTTTAACGCCCCTAGCTAGGCATAACAAGCAAGGATAGATCTAGGTATTGCCATCTTTGGCAGGCAATCCATAAGTGGCTCTCATAATAGATTAATAAGGTAATTTAATTTTCTTTATAGGAAAGTGTTCCATGCCTTTCCTTAATGGAAATTGGAATCTAATATTTCCTTCCTTCATATCAATAATTGCACCAATCGTTATAAGGAAAGGTCTACCAAGAATAATAGGACATGAAGGATT
The DNA here is from genome assembly GCF_056163025.1 of Triticum urartu. Classification (NCBI taxonomy): domain Eukaryota; kingdom Viridiplantae; phylum Streptophyta; class Magnoliopsida; order Poales; family Poaceae; genus Triticum; species Triticum urartu. Next base: position 121,269,034 of record NC_141874.1, on the reverse strand, counting down.
GCAATCTATATCAAGAACAATAAAATCTACGGGTACATAATTCCTATTTGCAACAATAAGAACATCATTAATTCTTCCCATAGGTTTCTTAATAGTGGCATCCGCATGGTGCAAGTTTAAAGAGCAATCATCAAAATCACGGAAACCTAACAAATCACACAAAGTCTTTGGAATCGTGGAAACACTAGCACCCAAATCACATAAAGCATAGCATTCATGATCTTTAATTTTAATTTTAATAATTGGTTGCCACTCATCATAAAGCTTTCTAGGGATAGAAACTTCCAATTCAAGTTTTTCTTCATAAGATTGCATCAAGGCATCAACGATATGTTTAGTAAATGCTTTATTTTGACTATAAGCATGAGGAGAATTTAGCACGAATTGTAACAAGGAAATACAATCAATCAAAGAGCAATTTTCATAGTTAAATTCCTTGAAATCCATAATAGTGGTCTTAGAAACATCTAGGGTTTTAATTTGTTCAATCCCACTTTTATCAATTTTAGCATCAAGATCAACAAATTCCGAATTCTTGGAACGCCTTCTAAGTAAAGGTGGATCATATCCAGTCCCATCATTATCAAGATTCATATTGCAAAACAAAGATTTAATAGGGGACACATCAATAACTTCTAGATCTTCATCATTATTTTCATAGGAATCTGGTTTAGCGGCCATCTTATTAACTAAGGTAGCCTGCTTATCCGAAATTTCAGCAGTTAATTTCTCAAGATGAGCAATTTGGGATCTCAAACCATCGAATTCTTTAGACATGTCATCAAGCTCTTTGTTCATAAAACTCATAAAACTTTTCTGTTCTTTAAGCTCGTTTCTGAAGAAACTATTATGTTCAAATTGCAAAACCATAAAACTCCTGACATTGCTTTCGATCTCTTCTAGCCTTTTAAGGTGGAGATCACCAAATTTAGGTAGAGCCATTGAGGCAAGCAAGCAAACAAACACACAAGCAAACAAAAAGCAAGTGGTCAAAAAGAGGCAAATAGAGAAAGAGAGGGAGGATAGAGAGAGAGGGCGAATAAAACAGCAAGGGTGAAGTGGGGGAGAGGAAAACATGAGGCAAATGGCAAATAATGTAATGTGGGAGATAAGGGTATGTGATGGGTACTTGATATGTCGACTTTTGCGTAGACCTCCCCGGCAACGGCGCCAGAAATCCTTCTTGCTACCTCTTGAGCACTGCGTTGGTTTTCCCCGAAGAGGAAGGGATGATGCAGCAAAGTAGTATAAGTATTTCCCTTAGTCTTGAGAACCAAGGTATCAATCCAGTAGGAGGCTACGCGCGAGTCCCTCGAACCTGCACAAAACAAATAAATCCTCGCAACCAACGCGATAAGGGGTTGTCATTCCCTACCCGGCCACTTACGAGAGTGAGATCTGATAGATATGATAAGATAATATTTTTGGTATTTTTATGATAAAGATGCAAAGTAAAATAAAAGCAAAGGAAATAACTAAGTAATGTAAGATTAATATAATGAAGATAGACCCGAGGGCCATAGGTTTCACTAGTGGCTTCTCTCAAGAGCATAAGTATTCTACGGTGGGTGAACGAATTACTGTTGAGCAATTGACAGAATTGAGCATAGTTATGAGAATATCTAGGTATGATCATGTATATAGGCATCAAGTCTGAGACAAGTAGACCGACTCCTGCCTGCATCTACTACTATTACTCCACTCATCGACCGCTATCCAGCATGCATCTAGAGTATTAAGTTAAAAACAGAGTAACGCCTTAAGCAAGATTACATGATGTAGAGGGATAGACTCATGCAATATGATGAAAACCCCATCTTGTTATCCTCGATGGCAACAATATAATACATCCCTTGTTGCCCCTACTGTCACTGGGAAAGGACACCGCAAGATTGAACCCAAAGCTAAGCACTTCTCCCATTGCAAGAAAGATCAATCTAGTAGGCCAAACCAAACTGATAATTCGAAGAGACTTGCAAAGATAACCAATCATACATAAAATAATTTAGAGAAGATTCAAATATTATTCATAGATAGACTTGATCATAAACCCATAATTCATCGGTCTCAACGAACACAGCGCAAAAAGAAGATTACATCGAATAGTTCTCCACAAGAGAGGGGGGGCATTGTATTGAGATCCAAAAAGAGAGAAGAAGCCATCTAGCTAATAACTATGGACCCGTAGGTCTGAGGTGAACTACTCACACTTCATCGGAGAGGCTATGGCGTTGATGTGGAAGCCCTCCGTGATCGATGCCCCCTCCGGCAGAGCTCCGGAACAGGCCCCAAGATGGGATCTCGTGGATACAGAAGGTTGCGGTGGTGGAATTAGGTTTTTGGCTCCGTATCTGATCGTTTGGGGGTACGTAGGTATATATAGGAGGAAGGAGTACGTCGGTGGAGCAACAGGGGGCCCACGAGGGTGGAGGCCGCGTCTGGGGGGGGGGGTAGGCGCGCCCCCTACCTCGTGGCCTCCTCTTTTGTGTCTTGACGTAGGGTCCAAGTCTCCTGGGTCTTGTTCGTTGAGAAAATCACATTCCCGAAGGTTTCATTCCGTTTGGATTCCATTTGATATTCCTTTTCTTTGAAACCCTAAAACAGGCAAAAAACACCAATTCTGGGCTGGGCCTCCGGTTAATAGGTTAGTCCCAAAAATAATATAAAAGTGGATAATAAAGCTCAATAATGTCCAAAACAGTAGATAATATAGCATGGAGCAATCAAAAATTATAGATACGTTGGAGACGTATCACCTTGTCTTGAATCTGGTATCAAGTTGTTACCCTAGCCCCAAGTGTGATGGTTTTGGGTAAATAACTCGGCTTTGCCATGGCGGGGAAGAGATGCGCAAACTCCCCGTGTCTCCTCACCCGCCTCGCAAGACCGCATTCATCGGCAAACCGTGTTCACGGTTGTCTCTTGCCAGCATCCCAGGCGATCTGACGATGGAGATCCTATCACGGCCCCCGGCCAAGTCCGTGGCGAGGCTCAAGTGTGTCTGCAAGTGGTGGCTCGCCATGATATCCACCCGGCGCTTCGCCGACGCGTACCTAGAGCTCGCAAAGTCTCGGCCAAGGATGCTCATACTGCCTTGTGAGTACTCCCCGGGGAAGAAGACCGCCTTCTTTCTACGTGTACGGAAGAGGCCGCCTTGCATAGGAGCTGGTTCACACCGATTCCAACGGGCATTGCTCGATGGACTCAGCCTCTGCATTGCGACAGCCTCATCCTCGACTCCACCAGTGGCCAGGAGATAATGGTCCGCAATCTTTTGACCAGAGAGTCCTCCGTGTGATGCGCAGCCTGTGTGTTGTTGGAAATATGATCAATTTACCAAATGATTTTATTAATAGAAATATTAGATAAAGCACGACTAATATAACATGGAAAAAGTGGTCATGTGATCTGACAAAGAGAAGGTAAATAACATCTTCATATATGAACTGCAACCAAACATGTCTAAAGCAGATAGTAGAACAGGTTGCATAGATAGCATAGAACCTAACATATGTAGGACAGACACTAGAGCAAAGAACTGCGAGAGAACTTCTAACAGAAAGAGCAGGAACACGTACGGGACAGCAGCACCAGTAGCACTGGACTTGGGGTCGGTGTCGTCGCCAGCCATGTCGTCGAGAAGGTTGTCAACGTCGGGGAAGAAGTCGTCGTCGGGGAAGTAGTCGTCGGAGTCCGGGGCGTCCGTGACGAAGAAGTCAGTAGTCGCGCCGAGCGCTCCCCAAAAACCTTATCACCCTTCTCCCGTACAAGACTCACAAGGTGCGGTTTCGGAGGCCTACTGTCCCGACCCGCGGTGCATGCCGCAAGCAGGGATGGGGAAGAACGTAGCAGCAGCGCAGTGTTCAGGAACTTGTGGCGAGAGGAAGAAGAGGTTCTGGTGCGTCTCTCTAGGAGGAGCGACCTTCCTTTTATAAGCTCAAGAGAAAGAGGCGAGAGGGCAGCGATGGGAGGTGAAACAAAGAGACGGAGATGAAGCGAACATCCAGCAACCGAAGGGCTGCACCGTTCACATTCGAACTCCACTTTCGCAAAAATCTTTTCAGCTTTCATGTGACCTTTCGTATACCCGTAGTACGTGGCAAAAATTTAGACATCAGCTCGTTCCCGCAACCCGCGGCGCGTCGTGACGAGGCGTGGGATGGCGAGGTGGGCGGCGGAGGAGGAGCGCGCGTGGATGTCCCTCTTGTTCTCATGCTCATACTAGTGGGGAAAGAACCTCCCTTATAAAGAGGTCCAACTCCCTCTAAACTAGCAATGTGGGACTAAACTTTAGTTCCACCTCTTGCCTTGCACGAATGGGCTGCGTGGGCCTCTAGGATTTATTAAGAATTTTTGAAACTGCTATTGGGCTAGGCCCAAAGTAGACAAAATTCCAGCAATCCCCCACCAGATCCCAGAGGCACACAAAAATTGCCTTTGGTTCCAAAACACTGTTTTATATACCGGTACTACAATGGAGACTGTTAAGTTGAACTTCCACCTAGAACTCTATGCTACACTAGTAAGCAACTTGAACAGTGGACTAGGCCTTGAACTGTAAGTTTTCTGCGAATCTAGCTTCACATAAAGCCTTGACCGATACATGGCTACCGTGGGTCTTCCCCGCGGGTGGAGCTTATGCGTCATACTCCGTGATATTTCATGAGTTTACTAGAGAGAACCCTACTCTCATAGATTGCAACATTTGACAATCAGACTCATATAGGTGTGTTCTTCAAAAGATGTTCTGCAGGACAACATCTTTGCTTAAATGAGCCACTTAGAACACATTAAGATATACATCAACCTGCCATGCAGATTAAGAGAGTACTGCATCTTCATGGAGTGGTATTGTGAATAGTAAGGATACTCTCCTCTCAGTTGACCAATAGCTTGTCTTCCATATCTAATTCATGGGATCTCCGATCACAAAGAATAGGTTACCACTGTGAACAACTCATATTGTGGGTCTCATACCCATCTCCCTCGATGCATTATCTATCACATTACGTGAAAGACCCTTAGTAAAAGGATCCGCCAGATTTTTAGATGTTTGGATATAATCCAATGCAATAACTCTGGAGTTTTTCATTTTTCTGACAGAGATTAACCTTCTCTGAACGTGTCTTGATGACTTCATGTTATCCTTTGAGCTGCTCACTTTCATGATCACAGTTTGATTGTCGCAGTTCATAAGGATACCCGGTACATGTTTCTCAACAACCGGCAAGTCATTCAAGAGCCGACGAAGCCAATCTGCTTCGACCGTAGCTGTATCTAGTGCTGTGAGTTCTGCTTCCATTGTTGACCTCGTTAAGATGGTCTGCTTGCAAGACTTCCAAGAAACAGCGCCACCTCCATGAGTGAATACATAACCGCTCGTGGCCTTTATCTCATCAGCATCTGAGATCCAGTTTGAGTCACTATACCCTTCAAGCACCTTTGGGTGCCCAGTGTAGTGAATTCCATAATTCGCAGTGCCTTTCAAATAACGCAAAACTCTCTCTAGAGCTTTCCAATGCACATCTCCTGGTTTTGAGACAAACCGACTCAGTTTGCTAACAACAAAAAAGATGTCAGGTCGTGTAGCACTGGCTAAGTACATAAGCGAGCCAATAATCTGAGAATATTTCAATTGATCTCTAGCAATTCTTCAATTCTTTCGAAGTAACACACTTGCATCATAAGGTGTTGGAGAAGGCTTGAAGTCACTATAGCCAAAGCGACTCAAGATCTTTTCCACATAGTGATATTGAAGCAATGTAATCCCACCATCATCGTCTCTCAACAACTTGATGTTCAGAATGACATCAGCCATCTCAAAACAGCGAGATAGGAAATTCTTGACCTCCTTAATAACATTCAGATTTGTTCCGGGAATCAGTATGTCATCAACATACAAGCAAAGGATAACTCCCTCGCCCCCACCATGGCGATAGTACACACATTTGTCAGCTTCGTTCACAACAAAGCCTGCAACTGTTAAAGTTCTTTCAAACTTCTCATGCCACTGTTTGGGTGCTTGCTTGAGTCCATACAAAGACTTCAACAACTTCCACACTTTTCCTTCCTGACCATCTAGTACAAACCCATCTGGTTGTTCCATATAAATTTCCTCGTCCAACTCTCCATTTAGGAAAGCAGTCTTAACATCCATTTGATGAACGAGAAGACCATGCGAGGCAGCTAGTGAAAGTAGAACTCGAATAGTGGCCAGTCGAGCCACAGGTGAGTAAGTATCAAAGAAGTCTTCACCTTCCTTTTGGGTATAACCCTTAGCCACGAGCCGAGCCTTGTACTTTTCAATAGTACCATCAGGCCTAAGCTTCTTCTTGAATACCCATTTGCATCCTATAGGTTTGCACCCATAAGGACGACCAGTTATCTCCCAAGTTTCATTCGCCAAGATGGAATCCATCTCGCTACGAACTGCTTCCTTCCAATAGTCAGCATCTTCAGATGCATAGGCATCTGAAATAGAACTGGGAGTGTCATCTATGAGATATACAAGAAAATCATCACCAAAAGACTTTGCAGTCCTCTGTCTCTTGCTCCTAGTAGGAACTTCATTGTTCTCCTCCACAAGACTTTCAAAGTGTTCCATCGAAATAGCAGGTTTGGTAATTGTAACTGGTTCCTGATTCGATGAACTAAGCATCTCCTGATTAGATGAGGTAGCCATATCCTTCATGGGAAAGATATCTTCAAAGAAAGTCACATCATTCGACTCCATGATCGTACCGACATGCATGTCAGATACCTCAGATTTTACAACCAAGAATCTATATCCAATGCTATGAAAAGCATATCCCAGGAAAACACAATCCACAGTCTTTGGTCCAAGCTTCCGCTTCTTTGGAATTGGAACATTGACTTTCGCCAAACAACCCCATGTTCGCAGATAAGAGAGTTTTAACCTTTTTCTTCTCCCATTCCTCGAATGGAGTTATCTCTTTGTTCTTTGTGGGAACTCGGTTTAGGACATGACATGCCGTCAATATCGCCTCCCCCCACCATGCCTTGGAGAGACCCGATGTGTCTAACATGGCGTTAACCAAATCAATTAGAATACGGTTCTTTCTTTCGGCCACCCCATTTGACCGAGGTTAGTAGGAAGGCGTCCTCTCATGGATTATACCATGTATCGCACAAAAAGCATCAAATTCATTGGAAAAATACTCTCCACCACGGTCGTACCTAAGCCTCTTGATTCTTCGATCAAGTTGGTTTTCCACTTCAGCTTTATAGATCTTGAAAAAGTTCAAAGCCTCATCCTTAGATTTCAGAAGATACACACGGCAGTATCTAGTGGAGTCGTCAATTAACGTCATGAAATATTTCTTTCCACCTTTGTCAAAACACCATTCATTTCACAAAGATCTGAATGTATGAGCTCTAGTGGTGCAAGATTTCTTGTTTCCGCAGTCGTGTGTGACTTACGAGGTTGCTTAGCTTGCACACAAACTTGACATTTAGATCCCTTGACAGTGGTGAAACTAGGGATTAAGTTCAACTTCGCTAGTCGCGACATGCAACCAAAGTTAACATGACAAAGACGTGAATGCCATACATTTGATTCACTATTGTTGCAAACATGATTAACAACTTTATTGCAAACGTCTGATAAGGATAAACGAAACAGGCCTCCTGAATCATAGCCTTTACCAACAAAGGTTCCATACTTGGATATTACAAATTTATTCGACTCAAAGACAAGCTTGTAGCCATCTCTACACAGAAGAGATCCGCTAGCAAGATTTTTATTGACGGAGGGGACATAATGCACGTTCTTCAGCAGCACGATCTTTCCCGAAGTAAACTTCAGATCGACCGTGCCAACACCACGAACAGAAGCACTTGAACCGTTGCCCATCAGCATGGTTGAAGTCCCTGCGGTCTGATAAGACGAAAAAATGGAAATATCACCGTATACATGCACATTAGCACCCGTGTCAATCAACCAATCAGGAGAATGACAAACTGAAAGAATAGTGAGAAATATACCATACCCAACATCCTTCATGTCAATGTCTCCAATGACAACATTAGCGGTCTTGCCGCCTTTCCCAGGATGACGCTTGTCATAGCGATTAGGGCAACTAGGAGCCCAATGATCAGGATCTCCACACACATGACAAACACCTTTCTTCTTGTCATTCTTCTTCTTGAAGTTCTTGTGCCGGACAACCTTGTTCTTCCCATCAAACTTTGCTTTACCATCAAACTTGCCATTGTTCTTGAACTTGTGGGGCTGGAAGTTCTGCTTCTGTACCACATTGGCACTAGATCCTTCCTCAATACCTCGAGCACGTGTGTCCTTTGCTCTCGCCTTTTCTTCCACATCAAGAGTGCTAATGAGATCCGGAACGGAAAACTCCTGCCTCTTATGCTTTAGTAAGGTAGCAAAGTTCCTCCACGAAGGAGGAAGCTTAGTGATGATACCTCCAGCAACAAACTTGTCCGGTAGCATACAATTGAAGTGCTCAAGTTCTCTAGCAAATGACGGTATCTCATGAGCTCGCTCAACCACGGAGCGCTCTTCAGTCATCCTGTAATCATAGAATTGCTCCATGATGTATAGCTCAGTGCCTGCATCCGAGACCCCAAACTTGGCCTCGAGTGCGTCCCACATATCTTTTCCATTATCAATTGACGCATAAGCATCAACTATGTTCTCACCAAGAACACTCAAGAGAGCAGCCTTAAACAGAGTATCCATTTTCTGAAAAGCTTGTTCCTGTTGGGCATCAAGCTCCCCTTCAGGCTTGCCAAGCGTGGCATCATAGCAACTTATGGTTTGAAATCATAAGACTGCTCTCACGCGCCACCTCTTATAGTGGATACCCTCAAACATAGGAGGTCTCATGGAAGCAGCAAAACCACTTGAGGTAAATTGTCTATAATAAGGTTTTTGTAATGTTGGAAATATGAGCAATTTACCAAATGATTTTATTAATAGAAATATTAGATAAAGCATGACTAATATAACATGGATAAAAGTGGTCATGTGATCTGACAGAGAGAACATATGTAGGACAGACACTAGAGCAAAGAACTGCGAGAGAACTTCTAACAGAAAGAGCAGGAACACGTACGGGACAACAGCAGCAGTAGCACTGGACTTGGGGTCAGTGTCGTCGCCAGCCATGTCGTCGAGAAGGTCGTCAACGTCGGGGAAGTAGTCGTCGGAGTCCGGGAAAATTAGGCATCGGCTCGGCGGAGGAGGAGTGCGCGTGGATGTCCCTCTTGTTCTCATGCTCATACTAGTGGGGAAAGAACCTCCCTTATAAAGAGGTCCAACTCCCTCTAAGCTAGCAATGTGGGACTAAACTTTAGTTCCACCTCTTACCTTGCACGAATGGACTGCGTGGGCTTCTAGGATTTATTAAGAATTTCTGAAATTGCTATTGGGCTAGGCCCAAAGTAGACAAAATTCCAGCATGGGTTTCGTAGAATTGGAGGGTGAGCTATGCTGTCCTTGCTTCGCAAAGCCGTGTGAGGTGGTGGAGATCTGGGCTTGTGATGATACAACGGATACGCCGACATGGACTCGACGATTCATCGCCCCGCTTCCGCGAGAGATTGTTGTGCCGGTCCTTGGTGGGCTTTTTAGATGCCCCAAGGTTGCCTTTCACGGCATGGATTTACTGCTTATTATTGCTGACCACGAGCTGTTCCAGTATAACATTGAAAATGCCACGATGAAGAAGGTTGCTGTGGCGATCAAGGACTTGTGGTACTATCAACCTGATAGGAACAACTACTTGCCGTATTCGGGCAAGGAAATGACTTTCGAAACCATTAGTTATGTGGAGAGTCTAGTGTAGATAAGTGGGTACACATAATTATAATTATACATCTTTTACAGTAGTTGGCATTTTTTGGAGCGTTTGTTTGTCTCGATCTAACGGCGCATACATACGTAGTACTCGAAAGTACGCGGATGAAAGTACTCAAAAGTATTCGGAAGTACTATTAGTCTAGGGGCATTTTAGTCCTGGGAAATATATGACAAGGTGGGGCCCTCCCGTTCAATGCAAAACTGCCGCCCCTCTCGTCCAATGCAAAACCGCCGTCCCTCTCGTCCAATGCAAAGCCGCCGCTGTGGTCCTTCCCCTCTTCCATCACCATTACAACCGCGACCATCTCCTGCCTTCTCCTCCTTCTCGCGACCACAACTTTGCTCTTCTCATCTTCCACATCCACCCCTCTTCCATCCACGCAAAAACCTTGATGGAGCAGCAGATCGAGCAGATCGCCGGCGGCAAGAACACCGACTTCGTGGAGATCGCCGACGGCGAGAATGCTGACTTCATGAAGATCGCCGGCAGCGACCAGGTCAAGATAAGAAGGTTGACGGAGATCCGTTCTTGGTTTCACAACACAAGGCAGATGCACTCGACGGCATGGGCCACTATGAAGCAAATGACGAGGAGGGAGAAGGCAAAGCTTCCCCCCCCCACCCGCACAACCGATGCACATGGTCGAGATCCTCCTCTGGGCGATGGAGCAGGCCGATTCGTCCAGCCCATGGACCAGGCGGAGGTGGTGGGCGTTCAGATCCAAGGTAGAGCATCCACTGGATCAGGAACCCACGGTGCACGAGGTGCCGTTGCAGATTGTGGAGCCTCCAACCGAGTCGGAGATGACTCCGAAGCGCAAGAGGAGGAGGACAGTGGTCGCGACATCGCTTCCCCGCCGTTCTCCACGCTTCCCTCGCCGCTCTCCTCGTCTGAGAGGCGGCCGTAGCTATGTTTAGGGTAAGATTGCTTAATTTCATTCATCATTACTTGCCACTTGCTTAATTTGATTCTCTGCAATATGTTCTTGCTACCTGTGTACTTGAATCCGTAGCCTCTGGATGGCATCTTAGTTTGATCAACGAAGCTGGAATGAGTCTAGGCATATAGCATTGCTACATTTACTTGCTATGTTTTGGTGTGCTGGAGTCGTATCCATGATAGGGAATTTTGTCTGTCACCTCAAGAGTTGTGTTCAAATTACATGATGCAATCCGTGTAAATTGAACTTGCAATATTTTTGCTGCAAGAAGTGCCTCCAGACAAGTTCAGTACACAATTTTAGAGTGATAGACTCTGGGTTGACACTGAAATATTTCAATACTGCAAGTTCAGTAGATAGTTGTAGGCTTTGAAATATTTCAGTACTGATCGGTTCACACTGAAATATTTGTGTAGTGCAATTGCAGTACACACGGGTACACACTGAAATATTTCAGTAGTGCAATGCAATTTCAGTACACACTGAAATATTTTAGTACCGCAGTTTCAGTACACGCACACAACCCCTGAAATATTTTGGTGTAGCAGTTTCAGTACACGCGCGTAGCCACTGAAATATTTCTGGGGTGCTGTTTCAGTACAAGCACGTAGCCGCTGAAACATTTCGGTGGTGCACTTTCAGTACACGCACGTACCCACTGAAATATTTCAGTGGTTCACTTTCAGTACACGCACGTACCTACTGAAATATTTTAGTGGTGCTGTTTCAGTACACGCATGTAGCAACTGAAATATTTCAGTGGTGCTGTTTCAGTACACACACATAGCCACTGAAATATTTCAGTAATGCACTTTCAGTAGAGAGATGTAGACACTGAAATATTTCAGTAGTGCCCTGTCGGTGATCTTGCATCAAAATATTTAGGGCTTCCTAATGATTCACCAAAAAATAGACATAAGCAGTGAAATAATTTTAGTACGGATGTTGGCTTACTCATATTGTCGTGTTGTACAACCTTTTGCTTCACTTTCTGTAAGTGCTTCTTGCATGTGCTATGGCCTACATGCTGTTTACTCTCATCACAACAGTGATTTTGCATCTTGCAAAGGTCTTATTAATTCAACATTGACTTCTATGAACTTTGTATTCAAATCCGTATCCTCCTACAGTTGTTGTGACAGATTTCCTTGGCATCTTCAAATTACTATACTGTCATTTTTCCAATACCAACTATATTCAATCTGAAACTTTCAATTACTTATATGCTACAGGTGGAATCATGGATAGGTTGCTGAATATGCTGCGCCTCACAATAACAGTCGCTCGCCCAACCTCAACATCAGAAGCTCTTTTGCATTTCTAGTTTTCTCAGTATTTCATGTGATGTATTTGAATACCAGAAGTTGTTATGCATTACAAGTTCAATCTGATAATCGTAGTACCTGCAGTCTGTGTGTTATCTGTTTTGTATATGTGGGATTTAGATCTAATACGGTTCTGATTCCTGTTTTCATGGCGTTGATGCTAAGTTAAGTACATGTTGGTCAGAGTGATCGGAGGGAAGTGTGGCACTAGTGGGAAATATTTTAGGGTTTTATCATCATGATAACCCTAGAAAATTAATAAAACGTCGAAAATCAATGGAACTAGTCATGGATGCTTCTCAAGTTGGTACTAGGGTGAAGAAAGAATATAGGTCCAGTTGAAGCAAGTCGAGAAAAACCTGTCCTTCCACATGGACCCTTACCTCCTACGGGAACGACCGTCGGTGAAGGATCGACAACATGCGCTTCTCGTGTCACCTCCGAGAAGTATTTTAAGCATTTAATCATATTACAAAATCCATACAAATGCCGACAACCTTACCAAACTAGTCATGCTTCCTTCTCATGTTTTGAATCAAAGAAGTAGAAATTTTTTGGGTCCATTTACATCAGGTCCGGCAAGTTTGTTTGTACGTGTTCTCCATGTGTGTGAATGACATGTGGGATCCACATGTAAAAACCCCATACGCAAAAAAAAGAGGCCCAACCAAACTGCCCGACGGAGTTTCGAACCTAGGGCATTAGTTTGTGATGGGGAGGGTGTTACCGCTGGGCTGATGATGCATTTTCATACAAATTACGTGCCCTCATATTTAAGAAATTCATTTACCATACCTATGATAACCCACAAGTATAGGGGATCAATTGTAGCCTCTTTCGATAAGTAAGAGTGTCGAACCCAACGAGGAGCTAAAGGTAGAACAAATATTCCCTCAAGTTCTATCGACCACCGATACAACTCTACGCATGCTTGACGTTCGCTTTACCTAGAACAAGTATGAAACTAGAAGTACTTTGTAGGTGTTGTTGGATAGGTTTGCAAGATAATAAATATTATGTAAATAAGAAGTAGGGGCTGTTTAGATAAAGACACAACTAAGTTAGTTTTAGTAAAGAGCTTTTTGTTACGAGAAAGTTATTTGTCCCTAGGCAATCGATAACTAGACCGGTAATCACTGTTGCAATTTTATTTGAGGGAGAGGCATAAGCTAACATACTTTCTCTACTTGGATCATATGCACTTATGATTGGAACTCTAGCAAGTATCCGCAACTACTAAAGTTCATTAAGGTAAAACCCAACCATAGCATTAAAGCATCAAGTCCTCTATATCCCATACACAACAACCCCCTTACTCGGGTTTGTGTTTCAGTCACTCACGCAACCCACTATAAGTGAATCATGAACGTATTGCAACACCCCACAGCGGGGATCCCTCACGCTTGCGCGACACGGAGAGCACCATAGGACATCACCAATAATAAAACATGCAACTCAAACCAATCTTGATCATCAAATAGCCCATAGGACAAAACGGATCTACCCAAACATCATAAGATAGCCATACATCATTGGGAAATAATATATAGCGTTGAGAACCATGTTTAAGTAGAGATTACAGCGGGTAATAGAAAGGTTACACCGCTGCATAGAGGGGGAAAGAGTTGGTGATGATGGCAGTGAAGTTGTTGGTGAAGATTGCGGTGATGATGATGGCCCCAGCAGCGTTCCGGCGTCACCGGAAGAGAAGGGGAGAGAGAGCCCCCCTCCTTCTTCTTCTTCCTTGACCTCCTCCCTAGATGGGAGAAGGGTTTCCCCTCTGGTCCATGGCCTCCATGGCATGGGAGGGGCGAGATCCTCTCAGAGATTGGATCTGTCTCTCTATCTCTCTCTATTTCTGCGTTCTCAGATTCTTCCCTTTCACTGTTTCTTATATTCCCGGAGATCCGTTACTCCGATTGGGCTGAAATTTTAACACGATCTCTATCCGAATATTAGATTTCTTGCGGCGAAAGAAGGGCATCAACCGCCATACGGGGTGACCACGAGGGTCAGGGGCGCGCCTGCCCCCCTGGGGCGCCCCCCTGCCTCGTGGCCCCCTCGGGCATCGTCTCGCGTGGATTTTTCTTCCCAAAAATCACATATATTCCCAAAAAATATGCGTCCGTTTTTATCCCGTTTGGACTCCGTTTGATATGGATATTCTGCGAAACAAAAAAACATGCAACAAACAGGAACTTGCACCGGGCACTGGATCAATATGTTAGTCCCAAAATAGTATAAAAAGTTGCCAAAAGTATATGAAAGTTGTAGAATATTGGCATGGAACAATAAAAAATTATAGATACTACGGAGACGTATCAGCATCCCCAAGCTTAATTCCTGCTCGTCCTCGAGTAGGTAAATGATAAAAAAGATAATTTTTGATGTGGAATGCTACCTAACATAATCCTGATCATGTATCTAATCATGGCATGAATATTAAGACATGAGTGATTCAAAGCAATAGTCTATCATTTGACATAAAAACAATAATACTTCAAGCCTACTAATAAAGCAATCATGTCTTTTCAAAATAACATGGCCGAAGAAAGTTATCCCTACAAAATCATATGGTCTGGCTATGCTCCATCTTCATCACACAAAATATTCAAATCATGCACAACCCCGATGACAAGCCAAGCAATTGTTTCATACTTTTGATGTTCTCAAACCTTTTCAACTTTCACGCAATACATGAGCGTGAGCCATGTATATAGCACTATAGGTGGAATAGAATGGTGGTTGTGGAGAATACAAAAAGGAGAATATAGTCTCACATCAACTAGGCGTATCAACGGGCTATGAAGATGCTCATCAATAGATATCAATGTGAGTGAGTAGGGATTGCCATGCAACGGATGCACTAAGAGCTATAAGTGTATGAAAGCTCAGACTGAAAACTAAGTGGGTGTGCATCCAACTTGCTTGCTCATGAAGACCTTAGGCGTTTGAGGAAGCCCATCATCGGAATATACAAGCCAAGTTCTATAATGAAAATTCCCACTAGTATATGAAAGTAATAACTGAAGAGACTCTCTATATGAAGAACATGGTGCTACTCTGAAGCACAAGTGTGGTAAAAGGATAGTAACATTTCCCCTTCTCTCTTTTTCACTCTTTTTCTCTCATTTTTTTCTTTTTTCTTTTTTTGGGCCTTCTCTTTTTGGCCTTTCTCTTTTTTTATTCTTTTTCAGTCCGGAGTCTCATCCCGACTTGTGGGGGAATCATAGTCTCCATCATCCTTTCCTCACTGGGGCAATGCTCTAATAATGATGATCATCACACTTTATTTACTTACAACTCGATATTACAACTCGATACTAGAACAAAGATATGACTCTATATGAATGCCTCCGGCGGTGTACCAGGATGTGCAATGATCTAGCGTAGCAATGCCATCAAAAAATGGACAAGCCATGAAAACATCATGCTAGCTATCTTACGATCATGCGAAGCAATATGACAATGAATGCTCAAGTCATGTATATGATGATGATGAAAGTTGCATGGCAATATATCTCGGAATGGCTATGGAAATGCCATAATAGGTAGGTATGGTGGCTGTTTTGAGGAAGGTATATGGTGGGTTTAAGGTACCGGTGAAAGTTGCGCGATACTGGAGAGGCTAGCAATGATGGAAGGGTGAGAGTGCGTATAATCCATGGACTCAACATTAGTCATAAAGAACTCACATAATTATTGCAAAAGTCTATTAGCTATCGAAACAAAGTACTACGCGCATGCTCCTAGGGGGATAGATTGATAGGAAAAGACCATCGCTCGTCCCCGACCGCCACTCATAAGGAAGACAATCAATAAATAAATCATGCTCCGACTTCATCACATAACGGTTCACCATACATGCATGCTACGGGAATCACAAACCTCAATACAAGTATTTCTATCCACAACTACCCACTAGCATGACTCTAATATCACCATCTTTATATCGCAAAACTATTGCAAGGAATCAAACATATCATATTTAGTGATCTACAAGTTTTATGTAGGATTTTATGACTAACCATGTGAATGACCAGTTCCCGTCATCTCTCTAAATAGATATAAGTGAATCAAGAGAGTTTAATTCTTTCTACAAAAGATATGCCCACGCTCTAACAAATACTTCCTCCGTTCGGAATTTCTTGTCGCAGAAATGGATGTATCTAGATGTATTTTAGTTCTAGATACATCCATATCCGAGACAAGTAATTCTGAATGGAGGGAGTATAAGTGGAGCAAAAGAGCATTCTACAAATGGCGGTTTTCTATGTAAAGAGAAACAGGCAATCCAAACTTCAAATGATATAAGTGAAGCACATGAAGCATTCTATAAAGTCATACTCAAAAGATATAAGTGAAGTACAATGAGCATTCTATAAATCAACCAAGGACTATCTCATACCAGCATGGTGCATAAAATAAAAGTGAAAACTAAATGCAAAAGATGCTCCAAGATTGCACATATCGCATGAACGAAAAGAATCCGAAAACATACCGATACTTGTTGAAAAAAGAGGGGATGCCTTCCGAGGCATCCCCAAGCTTAGACGCTTGAGTCTTCTTGAATATTTACTTGGGGTGCCTAGGGCATCCCCAAGCTTGAGCTCTTGCCTCTCTTCCTTCTTCTCACATCGAGACCTTCTCGATCATCGAACACTTCATCCACACAAAACTTTAACAGAAAACTCGGTAAGATCCGTTATTATAATAAAGCAAATCACTACTTTAAGTACTGTTGCAAACCAATTCAAAATTTGTTTTTGCATTATAGCTACTGTAATATAACTTTTTCATGGCTTAATCCACTGATATAAATTGATAGTTTCATCAAAACAAGCAAACTATGCATCAAAAACAGAATCTGTCCAAAACAGAACAGTCTATAATAATCTGAACATTCACCATACTTATGATACTTGAAAAATTCTGCCAAAATTAGGAAAAATAAACAATTTGTATAGAAAGACAATGCAAAAAGTTTCAGAACCATTTGACGTTCCAGTAAAAAAAATGTAAAATCACACACTATAGCCAAAGTTTCTGTCCCGCACCGCACAAACCAACAAGCATTATAAACATCCTAAAGGCAAACCTTGGCACATTATTTTTATAATACAATGGAATTGTACAAGGGGGTAATTATTTTTGTTGAAAAGGTTCTGTAATCAAGATTCACAAAGTTTCCGTGAGCATGAACAAAGTTCAAGGCTAGCTCCCACTTCAACAATGCTTGTCTTTCTCACTTTCGCTTTTCTTTTTAAAAAGTTTCAGGTTCCCCTCTTTATTTTTTTAAACTATATAAAAGCACTCAACATAAATAAATGACTCTCTAAAACTTCCCGGTTGTCTCCCTGGCAGCGCTTTTTTTAAAGCCATTAAGCTAGGCATATAGTGCTCAAGTAGTGAATCCACCCGGATCCCAAGGTATATCAAAGCCAATTTTAATTAACAATGATTTGTAATTTAGTAGTGAGCACAAAGTAACATATATCATATAACAACGAAGTCTAACTCTCTTCCTATGCATCGGCATGTCATAAAAGAATAATTCATCCACACATAGTAAAGGCCAATGCATAGTATAAACAGTTTCTTGCAATTTTATCGTATTGGAAACATAGAGATGTGGAGATATAGTTCCTCTCTCATAATAATTGCAAGTAGGAGTAGCAAGCACAGGCATATTATATCTATCAAAATCATTATGTTTAGTAGTAAAAGGCAACCCATCAATATAATCTCTACTCCTAATGTCTTAGTACGTAAGTCGTTCGTTGGTTTCGTTCGTTCGCATCCTCGCCCGTCGCAGGTCCTCCTCGTTCCACCGATTTCCTCCTTCTTTTTCCCACCAATCCCCACCGATTTATTTTAATTCATCCCGATTGTTTTCCCTTTTTATGGGATCACGATTATTTTTCCCGAACAAAGAAGAGGTGGCTCGGGAGCCCAGTCCACCCAATCCTCTCTAGCGCCTCAAGCAGCAGACGCACGCACGAAGCACAAACCCATGACCCCGACCTCGCAGCGCGCTAGGGTAAGCCTGCCGCCCATCCTCACCCGGCGCCGCCTCCGGTCCAGATCGATGAGACGATAGGATCCCCACGAGCGCATGAAGCCCTGCCGATGCGGAAGATGGACCTGGAGGTTTACGTCCACGAGGGTGACGGGCAGGTCGTGCGGCGCTGCAAGGACAAGAGCACCGGCTCCGGCGTCAGGTACGTCCGTAAGGATGCGCTTGGTATTTCGTGCGTGCACTGCTGGTTTTCGCCATCTTTCCCTAGCGACAGCCACTCCAGGTACCCCCTGCTCTTATTGGTTTCTCATCGCTTTGCCCAATCTCACCCTCTTAGTAGTGCCTAAACAAAAATCTTGCATTGCTAATCTCGTTCGCTCCAGGAGGAATGGGTGTTTCGTGGCTGCGTTGCGGCCCTCCGCATGCATAGGAGGCCGATTGCAGTGAGTTCATCGGCTGCGTCCACCAGTCTTGATGGTAGTGGGACTACAGAAATAACCTTGTATCTTATAGGTTGTGCCTTGGTACTTCCAAACCTGCCAATAAATACAAAACATGAACGGATGAAAATCGTTGACCCATGTGTTCACATGGCTGGAACATAATTCTTTGACCAACCTAACACTGCACCGCTCACTCTTGCCCTCTTTCTTGGGGCCTCGAGGGATAGTCT
The DNA here is from genome assembly GCF_056163025.1 of Triticum urartu. Classification (NCBI taxonomy): domain Eukaryota; kingdom Viridiplantae; phylum Streptophyta; class Magnoliopsida; order Poales; family Poaceae; genus Triticum; species Triticum urartu. The sequence goes on along the minus strand of NC_141874.1, from coordinate 121,250,235 downwards.
GATTCTCCTGGAAACCCTCTGACCTCTGCAACTGCACAACCGGAAGTCATGACGGCCCAGCTAGCTACGGTTAATACGAATAAGATACAGTGGCTGATAGGGTGCTCTAGGTACTGCACGGCATGGTATTACTGACCTGCAGCTTGATGATTCGATCAGGTGAGGTTTGCCGTAATATTCATTGTCTATGCTATTGAACATGAGCTTTGGGTACTTGACATCGTAAAACATGGTGAAGGATCAAATGATTTGCTTCATTTGATCGTACAGTGTGGGCAGTTCTAGGTGAGTTGGTTGTACTGGACATTAATTTAGGCCATGCTCAAAAGTTCCCGAGTTCACATATATAGTAACAAATTTGCCTTGTTTCTTCTAAAAGAGTCAGCGTGGGGTCCTCGACTCCGTCCTGGCGTCCTTCGAGTGCACTGTGGGGGCCTTCCCCCAAACGTACCTTGGCTTGCCTCTCTCGTCCGACAAGCTCAAGCTCGACGACTTCGCCCCATGCTCGCTAAGGTGGACCGTTACTTGGCTGGGTGGCGGGCGCGGCTGCTCTCGCCGGCTGGCAGGATGGTGTTGATCAATGTCATCATCGACTCCATCCCATCGTACGCCATGGCGGCCATGCGCCTTCCGCGGGCGGTTCTGGATCGCCTGGACGCGCTGCGCCGGGCGTTTCTCTGGAACGTGGCGGACCGTGCCTCGGGTGCTCAGTGCCTGGTCGCCTGTGAGCGTGTCTGCCGCTCCAAGGCCGAGGGAGGCCTCGGCGTCCGGTCTCTCCGGGATCAGAACGACTGCCTCCTGCTCAAACTGCTTCACAGGCTGCATTCCCCGGCGCCTTCTCGGTGGGCCTGTTGGGTCTGGGGCCTGATGGGAGGAGGATCTCTCCTGGCCCCTGGAAGTCCCCCCCTCCCGGGCGAGCACTGGCGGTCCCTCCTCGACTTGTTGCCGGCCTACCGGGCCCTTACGAGGGTCGTGGTGGGGGACGGCCGAAGGACGTCGTTCTGGCATGATCGGTGGCTCCCATGCGGGGCGCTCGTCGTGGCCTTCCCCGCCTTATTCTCGCATGCGCTTCGCCGGGAGGTGTCGGTCTGGGAGGCCCGCCACAGCAGCGTCCGTGCCCTTCTCGTTCCCCGACTCATCCCCTTGGCAGTGCGCGAGTGCGCCGCCGTTCAGCGTATCATGGAGGGGGTGGCGCCCCTGGATGGACCTGATTCCAGGGTGGCTGTCCTTTGCTCGGGACCAAAGGGGAAACTCTCGTCGCGGGGGGTTTACACCCTTGTCCGCTTCGGGGGGGCCACGTGGTCGCCGGCGCCCTTCCTTTGGTCGTCCCGGGCTCCATCGCGTGTTGTGTTCTTCGGTTGGCTGCTGGCCCTGGCTCACATTAATACGAGGGATGTGCTCCTGCGAAAAACCATCCTGACGGTGGCGGAGGCTGGGTGTCCCTGCTGCTCGGCCGCGCTAGAGACTGCAAACCACCTCATCTTCGGGTGTGCCTTTGCGGCGCAGTTCTGGCAATGCCTCGGTATCTCCACGGATGGGAGAACGGTGGAGTCCATCCACCGCCTCGACGCGTCTCCCACTGTGTGTGTGTGTGGGGGGGGGGGGGGGGGGGGCGTCGCCCGCTGCCTTCATTCTCCTCTGTTGCTGGAGGCTCTGGAAACGTCGGAATACGGTCGTCTTCCGCAATGTCTGGCAGTCCCTTGCAGCCACCCTCAAAGCCTGCCGTGACGATGCCGTTCTCTGGCGGGCGAGGCTGCCCACCGGTGACCGTGCTCATATAGATGTATGGCTATCTGCTCTTAGGGGTTGAGTAGTTTTTAACCCCCCCTCTCTCCCCCTCCCTCTTTCACTTTGTATATCTCTGCATCTCTGTACTCAGGGCCGTGGTCCTTTTTTTGGGTAATATATTCAGGTGGTGGAGGGCCCCCCCTCCCCCCCCCCCCCCCGGGTGAAAATTCAAAAAAAAAAGTCGATTTTGCATGTATTTAACAGAAACATTATCAAGTCTGCTGCATTCAAAATCTTGATAATATTTCTAATGTATTGATATGGTGTAAATATTTTAAAGAATTTGTATGTAGAAACCAATTACAGTTAGATAGAAAATTTAGCTTGCTATAAGGAATTCCGAGGTAGGTTTGGTCCCAATGTCTTGGGACAAATGCATGGGTTTTCACTCTGCTAATATGGAGACCTTTGTGCCAGCTGGTTTGGTGCATTCAGCTTAGTCAGGAACATTCTTCAGGATAGAGCTACTGGAAGCAAGTAACATGTGCATATTATTCGTGCATAACAAGAACTTAAATCCATAATCTGATAAAAGTGAAGGTCAGATAGAGGAATATCACTGGTCCTGTCAAGAAAGAATGCTCCTATTGTTTTATTTTTGTCAATAAACAATTACGTGTATGGGGGTTGCCCCATGGACGAAGCAAGGTGATGCCGATGGCCGTCCGGCCTGCTCCTCATATCGATCGGTTTGTTGCTGGTCTTTGATGCTTGATCTTCTGTTATCTTCGGCCGGCATGGTGCTTAGTAAACAAGCATGATCTACTTATGAGAAGTGGGTATACTTTTTCTTCAGTTCTCTTCGTAAGAGTTCTTTGATCCTTGTGAAGACTTGACATGAATTATAGTGGATGCAGGGCATGAATGGTAGGACGTGCTTCCGTCGCCGCCCCTGGTCCTCCACTCCTCCTCTCCCCTGCCTCCCCTTCTGCTAGCAGCAGCGGCCGGGGCCGCGCGAAGCAGTAACGAAGGACGACGGTGGCAGCGAGTGGACGGATGGAGGTCACGGGCATGTCTCCTCTCTATGTCCTCCTGAACATCATAGCTCTATACGTGTCACGGTCAATCGGCAATATAAGCAACGAACGTATCCAACCTCTTGTGATCCCTTCGTCCCTAAGCTTTGGACCAGTGAATTTTTCGTCTCTTCGTAAAACACACAATTTCCATATGTTATAAACTGCCCTTGCAAGTGCAAGTGATACTGCAAATGTCATCTTGTTTGATTTGTTTTGCCATTTATTTGATTCGCGTCCTTCGATTTGTATAGTTCTTTAATGATTGATATTACTTGATAAGAAATGGGGAAATACTTTGAAGTCCAATATAGGGGAATATGGCAGTTTTGGAGGTGCGGACATTGCTTATCTGAATCTATGGTTCAATGGATATGACTAATTATCTGAATCTAGATGATTTTCATGTTTTTTTCTTGCTTGCATGATATGAGCATGACTGATGTGAAGTTCGATATAGGTTGGCCGTAGAGCCGGAAGTACAATATTTCCACTGCTGGCATATATCTCCAGATATATTTGTTCATGTGTGTAATTTTCTTCACAAGCTGTTGACTTGGTTAAGGTACTTTTTTCTTTCTGACACAGCTGAATCACCTCATGCACTCAGTTTTATGCATTGGTTTCAAAGTTGGTTGAATGCAGAAACACACGAATTTCAGACATAACTGGGTTAATGCATTTGCGCGGGATATTACATCAGAACAACCGATAGTGGTTGTGGAGCCGTCCTTTGCGACTGGTAACATGTTATACTTTGCTTACGTATTTTCATGCCTATTTTACAATATTTTACTATATGTTCACATTTATTATGCTTTCAGCAGTTGCACTGGAAAAGAATTCATTGTTTCTGCAAAACCTTAGAAATATACTCAAAGTAAGTACTGCTTTTACTTTCAACCATGAGACCAGAATTTTTTCATTTCATGGATGTTTCCTTAATGATTTAGAAAACTAAAATCGTGCATTCTGTATACCATGGCGTGTGGCCGTGTAAACTTGTCATGTGTTTTATTTTTCTCGTAGAAGAGATGTGTTGTAATAATTTTAGAACGACCATATGAGATATGTGGATGTGAATAATGTACTGGTGCATGCCTCCTAAAATCGTCAACACTAGAGTCATGCACTAACATTTGTTTTTTCAGGCTTTCAGCAAAATTTGAGATGTCTAATTAACAGGGTGGTGGAGCATTTCGATTCCTTTCCTTGTTTAAGTTGGACAATCTAAAACCACACAATGGCGTCGTGGCGGTAATTCTAAAGGTTATTTAGTGAGACGTATAGGGACTTTGTCTTCCTGTTGGGCAAGGGTGGAATGAAACACATGAAGATCAAGGAAACGACAACCGGTTACAGTTCAAAGGAAGCCCGTTGGCAAGAAAAACATTGACGCTTGTCAACTCTGGCAATGGACTAAAAACATTCCCCTATAAAGTCATTTTTGATTGTCGTAGGGAGTATAACCATTAATTTATGTGCTTCGGAATGGTGGAGTAAATGAGCCAGGATTAAGTTAGAAAAGTTGTCTCAACCCGTGCAAAGGTTAAGATTTTCCTTTAGTGTTTAAGCTTCTAGGATATACTGTAGCCGTTGAATGTTAACACTGAACAATATTAAGGTTTGAGTTGTGGGAGAGGGAAAGGGAGAGACAGGAGTGTGTGTGTGTGTATGTCCGAGAGGGAGGGAGAGGGAGAGGGAGAGGGAGAGAGAGAGAGGGAGGGAGGGAGAGAGAGAGGGGGGGAGAGGGATCTATTGATAAAAAAATAGACTGCAGATGTGCAAAAAAAACTGTAGGTATACTTTAACTCGACTAAATCTTTATACTAATTATATATATATATATATTGCTCGTGTAAGATGCTTATGAGCTCAGAAATAAAATTTTATTATACTTGGTGAAGCACCATGCAAATGAAGTTAAAGACAACGTTTCTGACCTTGTATGGGAACATTTTAAGCGCATCAAGCAGATCTTAGCTTGTAACATATAATTAACCGGATAATTGCTCTCTATTTATATACCATCGAGTTACATGGCAGGTGACATGGATTTCAATTATTTTCCAATTATTGCAAGCTATTTTTTTTCTATACATGTGAAATATGATATACATTATATGCGCAATCAAGAAAAAAAAATCTATCATGTATTCGTAGATGTAATAAAATAAATAAATTAAAAGCCCGTGGCAACGCACGGGACGTCTACTAGTCCTTAATAAGCACAAACTTCTCCGATATATTGTAGTTTGGAGAATTCAAAAAGATAATAGGACTATCATGTGTGGGTGCAATAGCAAAAATTTCATGTTTAACACAAGGAACTATAGCAAGTTCATCTCCATAAGCATAATTCATATTGGCATCTTGGCCACAAACATAGCAAGCATCATCAAAAAGGGATATTTCAAAATAATCAACGGGATCATAGCAATTATCATAGCATTCATCCTTCGGTAAGCATGAAGGGGAATTAAACAATGTATGAGTTGAAGAGTTACTCTCATTATAAGGTGGGCACGGGTGATCAATCCGTTCTTCCTCCTTTTGTTTTTCGCTCTCCTCCTCATCTTTTTCATCCAATGAGCTCACAGTTTCATCAACTTCTTCTTCCAAAATATTAGTCTCTTCTTGGACAGCGGAGACTTTCTCAATAAGCGCATTAATATAGGCATTATATTCATAATTATCATAACAATATTTTAGGATAGCTAAATTTTCGGGCCTATAAACATCATCATCAAAAGCTTCATTCTTTTCAAACAAAGATTCAATTTCATAATCACCCTTAAAAGCAACAAATTCTTCTATTTGTTCCACATCATAGTAATCATATATACCTCTAGCATAAGAAGACAAAGTTTCGTTATCATTAAATTCACATGAAAAGGGAAGGTGTGGAGCGTTCATCCTAGAGCAACAAGTGTAATCATATCTCAAGCATAGTTGCCTAGCATACCAATACAACATATAAATTTGATCCCATAATAGTTTCCCTTTTTGTGTCAAGCAATAATCCCTAAAGTATTCACGTTGATCCAACGTTACTCCCATTACCAGATTGAATGGGGTTTTCTCAGGATTATCAAAGTAGTACATAATTTCTATCACATAACGAGCATCAAGGGTTTTAGGAGGTTCCTCATCTCCATGAACAGCAAGTACACCTAATTTTTTTGGTATTTCGTGTTCCATATCCATAACTAGAGATAGAGAACAACTAAGAACAGCAAATAAAAATTACTTAGTGATAAAGCAAACAAGCACACATGAGAATATTCACCCCACGCTATTGCTCCCCGGCAACGGCGCCAGAAAAAAGTCTTGATAAAGTATAGGGGATCAATTGTAGCCTCTTTCGATAAGTAAGAGTGTCAAACCCAACGAGGAGCTAAAGGTAGAACAAATATTCCCTCAAGTTCTATCGACCACCGATACAACTCTACGCACGCTTGACGTTCGCTTTACCTAGAACAAGTATGAAACTAGAAGTACTTTGTAGGTGTTGTTGGATAGGTTTGCAAGATAATAAAGATTACGTAAATAAAAAGTAGGGGCTGTTTAGATAAAGACACAACTAAGTTAGTTTTAGTAAAGAGCTTTTTGTTACGAGAAAGTTATTTGTCCCTAGGCAATCGATAACTAGACCGGTAATCACTGTTGCAATTTTATTTGAGGGAGAGGCATAAGCTAACATACTTTCTCTACTTGGATCATATGCACTTATGATTGGAACTCTAGCAAGCATCCGCAGCTACTAAAGTTCATTAAGGTAAAACCCAACCATAGCATTAAAGTATCAAGTCCTCTTTATCCCATACGCAACAACCCCCTTACTCGGGTTTGTGTTTCAGTCACTCACGCAACCCACTATAAGCGAATCATGAACGTATTTCAACACCCTACAGCGGGGATCCCTCATGCTTGCGTGACACGGAGAGCACCATAGGACATCACCAATAATAAAACATGCAACGCAAACCAATCTTGATCATCAAATAGCCCATAGGACAAAACGGGTCTACTCAAACATCATAGGATAGCCATACATCATTGGGAAATAATATATAGCGTCGAACACCATGTTTAAGTAGAGATTACAGCGGGTAAGAGAGAGGTTACACCGCTGCATAGAGGGGGGAAGAGTTGGTGATGATGGCGGTGAAGTTGTTGGTGAAGATTGCGGTGATGATGATGGCCCCGGCAGCGTTCCGACGCCACCGGAAGAGAAGGGGAGAGAGAGCCCCCCTCCTTCTTCTTCTTCCTTGACCTCCTCCCTAGATGGGAGAAGGGTTTCCCCTCTGGTCCATGGCCTCCATGGTGTGGGAGGGGCGAGAGCCCCTCCGAGATTGGATCTGTCTCTCTGTCTATCTCTGTTTCTGCATTCTCAGATTCTTCCCTTTCACCGTTTCTTATATTCCCGGAGATCCATAACTCCGATTGGGCTGAAATTTTAACACGATCTATATCTGGATATTAGCTTTCTTGCGGCGAAAGAAGGGCATCAACCGCCTTATGGGGTGGCCACGAGGGTCAGGGGCGCCCCTGCCTCGTGGCCCCCTCGGGCATTGTCTCGCGTGGATTTTTCTTTCAAAAAATCACATATATTCCAAAAAAAAATCTCCGACCGTTTTTACCCCATTTGGACTCCGTTTGATATGGATATTCTGCGAAACAAAAAAATATGCAACAAACAAGAACTGGCACTGGGCATTGGATCAATATGTTAGTCCCAAAAATACTATAAAAAGTTGCCAAAAGTATATGAAAGTTGTAGAATATTGGCATGGAACAATAAAAACTTATAGATACGATGGAGACGTATCAACCTATCATGTGTAACCACTGGTGGTGTCCATGTGTGAGCAGTTTGAAGGGCGGCGCGAGGCAAAGCGCACGCGAGGTGCACGGCGCGGGGCAAACCCCACGCGTCCACACTGTGGAAGGCCCTGGTAGGTGAGACAAATCACCCCCCTCGACCCCTCGGTTACTCCAAGAGGCATCCGCATTCATTTTCTTCCCAAATTCGGGTAGAAAACCCTCATCCTCTCCCACTCCAGCCATACCACCTCGTCCTCTCCCAAACCCTCCTGGCTTCCTCAGCAATCCACTCCTCCTCCTCCTCGTCTCGTCGACCGCCGATGAAGCGCGGCTGTGAAGATGCGGCCGACGAGCCGGAGGCAACCATCGTGGAGAGCAATCTGCTGCTGTGGCTGCCGCCGTGGTTGCAGCGGCTGAGTCCGCCGTAGCGGCGACGGCTGGCGGTGCAGCAACTGCTGTGCCTCCTCCCGCTGCCATCCCAGCCGTCGAGCTACCAGTCGGAGAGTGTGTGCACGAGAAGGTGGGGGAAGATCTGGACAAGGAGACGACGAGGCTCCATGAGAGAATCGAGGAGGAGTTCTATGGGGGGGGGGGTCACTGTGGACGAGATAGTGTTCGAGATGGCTGTGGATCCCAGGAAGGGCAACGACTTCGATGAGGATGTCATCGACGAGCTGTCGGAGGTACTACTCTGGTTTTTTGAGATTTATTTTTCCTTCATGTACTCTGTTTTTTCATGGCATTGGGGTTTTTCTTGTTAAGTACATGAGAATCAAATTCATATGGGCGTGCTAGTTGAAAGGATCTAGCATAGATTTTCTTGCATAATGAATGGTGGTTTTTGAATCTGAATCATTTTCTTAAAGTATTGATGAGGTATTTCTACTCATATACTGGCCCCTCCACAATGTTTGCGTACATGTAGGATTGTAGGGATCTAGCATAGATTTTCTTGTTGGATGGTGATTTTAGAATCTGATTCATTTTCTGTTTCCAGTAGACAGAAGAAAAAAACCACTAGTATAGCTAAAACTCCATCAAGCAGGCAGATGATGCATTTGTAATATAATGGCAATTTACTGACACAGAGTTGCCATACTGATTTCTTAAAACACCACCCGTCGACTCATGTCCTTCTTAACTATCATATGATGCATCTACATTCAGTTTTAATTGGTAAGAATCATGTTCTGACCACTTGATTATTTCTTTGACACCATTTCCTGTTTTGGCAATTGGTCTGCCTTGTTGCATGAGGACAGAACCAATACCTTGACCTGATGCATCTGTTTAAAAAGTAAATGGTAGGGTCAAATAAGGCAAAGCCATAACAAGAGTAGTGACCAGACAATTCTTCAATGTTGTGAAGCCCTCAATTTGAGCATCTAACCACTGGAATGAATCTTTTTTAGACAACATGCCCTAAATACTCAACTTGTATTTGTAAAACTAGAATTCAATTTCTGAATCTTTTTTAGACCACTGGAATGAATCTTTTTTAGCATATATTTGTAAAACTAGAATTCAATTTCTGATTACAATAAATAGACAAAAAAACACTTTGTTTTGCATGACAATATTTCCTGTTCCAAGTTAAGTTGCTCCATAGTATTTTCCTCACCGGTATCATCAGAGTCACAAGATAAGGGATAAAGATAGTGGCCCATAGCTCCTTTGTAACTACCAATGACTAGACAGTTGGATTTAACCCTAACTAATTGCATATACCAATTGATGAGTGCTACTTCTTGAGCACTGTGTTGGTTTTCCCCGAAGAGGAAGGGATGATGCAGCAAAGTAGCGTAAGTATTTCCCTCAATTTTTGAGAACCAAGGTATCAATCCAGTAGGAGGCTCCGCGCGAGTCCCTCGTACCTGCACAAAACAAATAAATCCTCGCAACCAATGCAAATAGGAGTTGTCAATCCCTATAAGGCCACTTACGAGAGTGAGATCTGATAGATATGATAAAGATAATATTTTGGTATTTTTGTGATAAAGATGCAAAGTAAAATAAAGGCAAAGTAAATAGCAAAGTAGTCGGAGAGCGATATGATAAAGATAGACCCGGGGGCCATAGGTTTCACTAGTGGCTTCTCTCGAGAGCATAAGTATTCTACGGTGGGTGAACAAATTACTGTTGAGCAATTGACAGAATTGAGCATAGTTGTGAGAATATCTAGGCATGATCATGTTTATAGGCATCACGTCCAAGACAAGTAGACCGACTCCTGCCTGCATCTACTACTATTACTCCACTCATCGTCCTCTATCCAGCATGCATCTAGAGTATTAAGTTAAAAACAAAGTAACGCCTTAAGCAAGATGACATGATGTAGAGGGATAGACTCATGAATATGAAGAAAACCCCATCTTGTTATCCTCGATGGCAACAATACAATACGTGCCTTTCTGCCCTTACTGTCACCGGGAAAGGACACAGCAAGGTTGAACCCAAAGCTAAGCACTTCTCCCATTGCAAGAAAGATCAATCTAGTAGGCCAAACCAAACTGATAATTCGAAGAGACTTGCAAAGATAACCAATCATACATAAAAGAATTCAGAGAAGATTCAAATATTGTTCATAGATAGACTTGATCATAAACCCACAATTCATCGGTCTCAACAAACACACCGCAAAAAGAAGATTACATCGAATAGTTCTCCACAAGAGAGGGGGAGAACATTGTATTGAGATCCAAAAAGAGAGAAGAAACCATCTAGCTACTAACTATGGACCCGTAGGTCTGAAGTAAACTACTCACACTTTATCGGAGGGGCTATGGTGTTGATGTAGATGCCCTCCGTGATTGATGCCCCCTCCGACGGAGCTCCGGAACAGGCCCCAAGATGGGATCTCGTGGATATAGAAAGTTACGGCGGTGGAATTAGGGTTTTGGCTCCGTATTTGATTGTTTGGGGGTACGTGGATATATATAGGAGGAAGGAGTACGTCGGTGGAGCAACAGGGGGCCCACGAGGCTGCAGGGCGCGCCTGGGGTAGGTGGGCGCCCCCCTACCTCGTGGCCTCCTCTCTTGTTTCTTGACGTAGCGTCCAAGTCTCCCGGGTCTTGTTCGTTGAGAAAATCACGTTCCCGAAGGTTTCATTCCGTTTGGAGTCCGTTTGATATTCCTTTTCTTCGAAACCCTAAAATAGGCAAAAAAAATAGCAATTCTGGGCTGGGCCTCCGGTTAATAGGTTAGTCCCAAAAATAATATAAAAATGGATAATAAAGCCCAATAATGTCCAAAACAGTAGATAATATAGCATGGAGCAATCAAAAATTATAGATACGTTGGAGACGTATCAAGCATCCCCAAGCTTAATTCCTGCTCGTCCTCGAGTAGGTAAATGATAAAAACAGAATTTTGATGCGGAGTGCTACTTGGCATAATTTTAATGTAATTCTTATTAATTGTGGTATGAATATTCAGATCCGAAAGATTCAAGACAAAAGTTCATATTGACATAAAAATAATAATACTTCAAGCATACTAACTAAGCAATTATGTCTTCTCAAAATAACATGGCCAAAGAAAGTTCATCCCTACAAAATCATATGGTTTAGTCATGTTTCATTTTCGTCACACAAGAATGCTCTCATCATGCACAACCCCGATGACAAGCCAAGCAATTGTTTCATACTTTAGTAATCTCAAACCTATAAACTTTCACGCAATATATGAGCGCGAGCCATGGACATAGCACTATGGGTGGAATAGAATATAATGAGGGGGTTATATGGAGAAGACAAAAAAGGAGATAGTCTCACATCAACGAGGCTATGGAGATGCCCACCGATTGATGTTAATGCAAGGAGTAGGGATTGCCATGCAACGGATGCACTAGAGCTATAAATGTATGAAAGGTCAACAAAAGAAACTAGTGGGTGTGCCTCCAACTTGCTTGCTCACGAAGACCCAGGGCACTTGAGGAGGCCCATTGTTGGAATATACAAGCCAAGTTCTATAATGAAAAATTCCCACTAGTATATGAAAGTGACAAAACAAGAGACTCTCTATCATGAAGATTAAGGTGCTACTTTGAAGCACAAGTGTGGCAAAGGATAGTAACATTGTCCCTTCTCTCTTTTTCTCTCATTTTTTGGGCCTTCTCTTTTTTATGGCCTTTTTTAATATATTCCTCACTTGGGACAATGCTCTAGAAAATGATGATCATCACACTTCTATTTATTTATAACTCAATGATTACAACTCGATAGTAGAACAAAAGATGACTCTATATGAATGCCTCCGGCGGTGTACCGGGATATGCAATGAATCAAGAGTGACATGTATGAAAGAATTATGAACGGTGGCTTTGCCACAAATACTATGTCAACTACAGGATCATGCTAAGCAATATGACAATGATGAATGTGTCATGATGAACGGAATGATGGAAAGTTGCATGGAAATATATCTCAGAATGGCTATGAAAATGCCATAATCGGTAGGTATGGTGGCTGTTTTGAGGAAGATATAATGAGGTTTATGTGTGAAAGAGCGTATCATATCACGAAGTTTGGATGCACCGGCGAAGTTTGCGCCAACTCTCAATGAGAGAAAGGGCAATGCATGGTACCGAAGAGGCTAGCAAGGATGGAAGGGTGACAGTGCGTATAATCCATGGACTCAACATTAGTCATAAAGAACTCACATACTTATTGGAAAAATCTATAAGTCATCAAAAACCTCGGTACTACGCGCATGCTCCTAGGGGGATAGGTTGGTAGGAAAAGACCATCGCTCGTCCCCGACCGCCACTCATAAGGAAGACAATCAAATAACACCTCATGTTTCAAATTTGTTGCATAAAGTTTACCATACGTGCATGCTACGGGACTTGCAAACCTAAACACAAGTATTTCTCAATTTCACAACTACTCAACTAGCACGACTTTGATATTATTACCTCCATATCTCAAAACAATCATCAAGCATCAAACTTCTCTTAGTATTCAAAACACTCTTAAGAAAATTTTACTAACTTTGAATACCTAGCATATTAGGATTTTAAGCAAATTACCATGCTATTAAGACTCTCAAAATAATCTAAGTGAAGCATGAGAGATCAATAGTTTCTATAAAACAAATCCACCGCCGTGCTCTAAAAGATATAAGTGAAGTACTAGAGCAAAAATTATATAACTCAAAAGATATAAGCGAAGCACATAGAGTATTCTAACAAATTCCAAATCATGTATGGCTCTCTCAAAAGGTGTGTACAGCAAGGATGATTGTGGTAAACTAACAACCAAAGACTCAAATCATACAAGACGCTCCAAGCAAAACACATATCATGTGGCGAATAAAAATATAGCTTCAAGTAAAGTTACCGATAGAAGTAGACGAAAGAGGGGATGCCTTCCGGGGCATCCCCAAGCTTTGGATTTTAGGTGTCCCAACAAGGATAAATATTGGGTTGACTCCCAACAAGCGCTTTTCTTTAAAGCCTTATAGCTAGGCATACGATTTCAACGATGCTCACAAGAAAGACAAGAATTGAAGCACAAAGAGAGCATCATAAAACATGTGACAATCACATCTAAGTCTAACATACTTCCTATGCATAGGCATCTTATAGGCAACAAATTAACAAGGCAAGCAAAAACTAGCATGTGCAAGGAAGCGGAAAGAAACAATAGCAATCTCAACATAACGAGAGGTAATTTAGTAACATGAAAATTTCTACAACCATATTTTCCTCTCTCATAGTATTACATGTAGGATCATAAGCAAATTCAACAATATAGCTATCATATAAAATATTCTCAACATGATCCACATGCATGCAAAGTTGGCACTTTTCCGAAATAGTGGGATTAACATTAACTAAGGTCATGACCTTTCCAAACGCACTTTCATCAAAAACTTCATAAGATTGAACATTCTCCAAATATGTGGGATCTAAAGTTGTCATTCTTCCAAACCCACTTTCAGTATTATTACAAACATTATAATCAATCTCATATTCATCATGGGGCTTAAATAAATTTTCAAGATCAAAAGAAGAATCACCCAAATCATGATCATTACAACAAGTAGAGGACATAGCAAAACTAGCATCCCCAAGCTTAGGGTTTTGCATATTATTAGCACAATTGACATTAATAGAATTTATAATAAAATCATTGCAATCATGCTTTTTATTCGAATATCTATCGTGAATCGCTTCATAAAATAATTCATCACACTTTTCAGATTCACGAATTTCAAGCAAAACCTCGTAAAGATAATCTAGTGCACAAAACTCACTAGCAATTGGTTCATCATAATTGGATCTCTTAAAAAGATTAGCAAGCGGATGAGGATCCATAGATCTTAGGTTCTCTGTTTAGTAATAAATAAACAACTATTCCAACCAAACGAGCAAACGAGCCAAGTAAGACATAAAAGCAAACAAAAAGACTAACAGAAGAAGGGCGAATAAAACAACAAGGGTGAAGTGGGGGAGAGGAAAACGAGAGGCAAATGGCAAATAATGTAATGCGGGAGATAAGGGTATGTGATGTGTACTTGGTATGTTGACTTTTGCGTAGACCTCCCCGGCAACGGCACCAGAAATCCTTCTTGCTACCTCTTGAGCACTGCGTTGGTTTTCCCCGAAGAGGAAGGGATGATGCAGCAAAGTAGCGTAAGTATTTCCCTCAATTTTTGAGAACCAAGGTATCAATCCAGTAGGAGGCTCCGCGCAAGTCCCTCGTACCTGCACAAAACAAATAAATCCTCGCAACCAACACAAATAGGGGTTGTCAATCCCTATAAGGCCACTTACGAGAGTGAGATCTGATAGATATGATAAAGATAATATTTTTGGTATTTTGTGATAAAGATGCAAAGTAAAATAAAGGCAAAGTAAATAGAAAAGTAGTAGGAGAACAATATGATAAAGATAGACCCGGGGGCCATAGGTTTCACTAGTGGCTTCTCTCGAGAGCATAAGTATTATACGGTGGGTGAACAAATTACTTTTGAGAAATTGGCAGAATTGAGCATAGTTATGAGAATATCTAGGCATGATCATGTATATAGGCATCATGTCCGAGACAAGTAGACCGACTCCTGCCTGCATCTACTACTATTACTCCACTTATCGACCGCTATCCAGCATGCATCTTGTTGGAGATATAACTATTTGAGTAAGCCGGCCAGGAGGGGCCGGGTTATGCAAAGAAGACTCATCGTAAAGGAAGACCAAGACCCAGCGTGAGGATGGCGGTTCATAGAGCTTAAGGCCCATAGAGACAAACCGCCGTAATGGCATGACTTGTAACATAAGGTAGAGGTAACTAGTCACCGAGCCGGACACTGTTTATGAGCCGGCCGGGACTCTGTAGGCCGTAGGGCGTCAAGCCGTGTATATAAGTGAACGACCCGCCGGCGGCTTAGGATAAGAAACAACCAATCGAGAACCAGGCATAGCGTATCTCGCTCCCTGGTCATCGAAACCTCAAGCAATACCAACCTAACTAGACGTAGGCCTTCCTTCACCGTAAGGGGCTGAACTAGTATAAACCTCGCGTGTCCTTTGTCCCGATTAACCCCTTTAAGCTTCCTAGTTGCGATGGCTCCACGATTAAGTCCTTGCAAGAGGACATCTGCCGTGGCAATTCCATGACAGTTGGCGCCCACCGTGGGGCCAGCGCATGGTGGATTTGAGTTCTTGAAGGGCAGCTTCGAAGGGCTCAAGGGATACGCAGTTGGCCGGATGACCAAGAGTCGGCGCGGCAAGATCTACATCGACGACGAAGGCTGGGGCCCCGACACCGGCTCAATTGAGTATGGGTACCGGGTCCCCTTTGGTGGAATTCATGTCTTCATCGGCCGGATTGGTGAGCCAGGCCCTGAGCCGGACAGCTGCACCGACCTCGTCGAGACGGCTCAGCGTGCGAAACCCGCCCGAGCTCAACCCGTCGTGAAGCGTGCCTTTGTGGGTTGCATCCACGGAGGTGAATTTTCTGAAAGATCTGAAGGTGATGGTGAGCCGGCCGTCCTCTCTGACGGTGATTCGTCCGCCGGCTCAACAGATTCGCTGTATCAAGTTCAAGATGGTGTGCTTGGGGGCTGTTCCGATGGCAGCACTATTCCGGACCCTTCAGAGTCGCCAAACTGGGCAGGAGTCTTCATGGCTGGTACTCAACCCGGCCAAAATTCTACGGCCTCAGCAGCGATAACGTCCGGGTTAGGAGCAGCCGGGGCAGGAGGCCCTGTGCGCTCGCCGGCTCAGGTGCTGATGGATCTCATCGATAAACTTACGGCCTTGTTAACTACTATGGTCATCCCTGCGAACCAATCTGAGCATGAGACAGAGGTAGCACAGGTTCGCGATGAGATCGCCCAGGCCAAGGAAACCTTAGCAGCTGAAGATACTAGATTAGCCGCAGAGCGGGCGGCTTTGGACGTACGGGCGCAGCAACTTCAGGCAGAGGCCCTTCAGCTCACGTTGAGCTTGAACGCATCTAACGAGGTAATGAGGAGGAGACATCAGAAGACTCAGTCCCGTTTACCGCAGAGTTATGATCCTCGGAATCTCTTTGCTACACCCGGGGCCGGCCCAAGTAACCCGCCAGGTGCAAATCAGTTTATGACATCCGGAGCAGGAGGCCCAGTCTAGCCTCCGATGATGGCGCCTCTTCACGTCAATACGGCACCACCCCATTACGTACCAATACCACAGGGTCACTTCTCCAACCCCATGGAGAACTTAATCGCAGCATCAGCACGTTTGGCGGCTCTCCCAGTGGATGGTGATGATCCGACAGTGGTGGAAACCCGGAAGATCAGGGAACTAGTCAAAACAGCCCTGGCTCAGCAAGAGACCTACTCCTACAGTAGGGACAGGATTCATTCAACTCCTCCTCCCTGGTTAGCTCCGTCTCGTCAAAACCGGAGCCTGAGTTACAGTAGACACATGGAGTCAGAGGCCTTGTCAAGTAGCGCTCAGCGCCGAAACCAGCCCGGCGGGTATAACCCGGTTCAGGATCGGATACGTCAGGAGGACGAGCGGGCGGCTCAGCTAGCGGCTCAGCTAGCAGCCCAACAGGACTCACCGGCTTACCCAACGACTTCCGTTGAGGCGGGGGTTGCTACTAGAACCGGAGGGGTTCCTTGTCTGGTACCGGCTCTACGTAATGTACGTCTGCCAAAGGATTTCAAGGGACCTCTAAAGGTGCCGAATTATACGGCCAATTTATAGCCTGGGGCGTGGATTGAAAGTTACGAGATGGCCATGGAGCTGCTGGAGGTTAGTGATGAAGCGATGGCTAAATACTTCACCATGATGTTGGACGGAACGACCCGTTCTTGGTTAAAGGGTTTGCCACCCAATTCCATTAGTTCATGGGCAGAGTTAAAGGCCCATTTCATCCAGAACTTCAAAGACACTTGCAAACAGTCTATGTCAATTGTGGACCTGACAAATTGTAAGCAGGAGGAAGGTGAGTCTACGACTCATTGGGTGCGCCGGGTCAAGGATATAATACATTCGTCTGACAAGATGGATGTCGGCTCAGCAGTTCTCATGCTGGAGAAGAATTGCCACTTTGAGCCTCTGAGAAAAAAACTGGGGTGCCTTAAACGTGATTGCAATGATATGGGGACGCTGATGGCGGCTTTAGTCAAGTATGCCGATTCTGATAGTACCAAGGATCCCGCGTCTGATGAGTAAAAGACAGGGAAGGGAAAGAAGAACGGTAATGGAAAGGGTCAGCAGCATAACCCGGCGAGTCAAGGAGGCAATAAGCGTAAGGCGGACGGTAACCCAAAATTTGTGGCTAATGCATAGGGTAACAACCAGAAGCGCAAAGGGAAGCCACCCTCTCGGTTTGGCGGGTCAGGTCCGTCTCTTGAGCAACTACTCAATGAGCCCTGCCCGAAACACGGCACCCGAGAACGACTAGCGACTCATTTATGGAAGGATTGCGCAATCATGAAGGCTTTCAAGAATTCTAACGCGTTTGATGGCAATCAAGGCCCAGGCGACGGTTCAGGAGCTGGCGGTTTTCATGGCCCGGGTGACGGTTCAGGATCCGGCTTTCAGGGAAGCCAGGGTGGTTATAATCAACAGCAGTCTGGTCAAGGAGGTCAGCAGCAGCAATAGTCGGGTTATCAGAGCCATCCAAAACAGCTAAACAGTGGGCAGTATCACGTGTTTACCACAAGTTTGTGTAAACGTGATCAGAAAGTTCATAGGAGGGCGGTAAATTCTGTTGAGCCGGCAGTCCCTCGTTACTTGAGGTGGTCAGAACAGCCTATTGTGTGGAGCAGGGAGGATCACCCTCCCCGGGTTGATAATCCGGGTCAACTGGCCTTGGTAGTGGCACCACAGGTTGGTGGTTATAAATTTACTAAGGTGCTCATGGATGGAGGTAGCAGCATCAACATCCTCTATTATGAGACCTTTCGGCGCATGGGCTTAATTGACAAGAATTTAAAGACTTCCAACACCGTCTTCCATGGAGTGGTGCCTGGTAAATCGGCGTATCCTGTGGGTAAGATTGAGCTAGAGGTGGCCTTTGGAGACGAGCATGATTCTAGGGCGAAAAAGTTAACTTTTGAGGTGGTAAAAATCAAGAGTCCGTATCACGCTTTGTTCGGGCGGCCAGCTTATGCCAAGTTCATGGCGCGGCCGTGTTATGTTTATTTACAGCTCAAGATGCCGGGTTACAAGGGTACCATCACTGTGCATGGGAAAGATGGCCCTGGAATGCGAAGAAGGCGATGCGGCTTATGCCGAGTTTGTCTGTGCAGCAGAGGAGCTCAAATTTTATCAAGATAACGTTGACCCGACGGATATGACCTCTCTCAAGAAGCCGACTACGGAGCATGACCCGGCCTTGAAGTTTAAATCGGCTGCAGAGACTAAGCTTGTTGATTTTACTCCGGGCGATTCGTCTAAGCAATTCAGCATCAGTGCCAACTTGGATCCTAAATAGGAAAGCGCGCTCATCGAGTTCATCCGTGAGAACTGGGACATCTTTGCATGGAAGCCTTCTAACATGCCGGGTGTACCGAGAGGACTCGCTAAGCACACTCTTAATATTGATTCGAAGTATAAACCAGTCAGGCAGTTTCTGCGGTGATTCAATGAGGAACGACGAAAAGCTATAGGAGAAGAGGTCGCCCGGCTCTTGGCGGCTGGGTTCATTGTCGAAGTTTTTCACCCGGAATGGTTGGCTAACCCGGTGCTCGTGCTCAAGAAAAACGGCACCTGACGGATGTGTGTGGATTACACGGACTTAAATAAGGCTTGTCCGGTTGATCCTTTCGCTCTCCCCCGTATTGATCAAATCATTGATGCTACGGCGGGTTGTGCGCGTTTGAGATTTTTGGATGCTTACTCTGGTTATCATCAGATCAAGATGGCAGTTAAGAACCAGGAGAAGACGGCTTTCATCACTCCGTTTGGAGCCTTCTGCTACGTGTCTATGCCTTTTGGGCTCAAGAGTGCCCAGGCGACTTATCAACGGTGTATACAGAATTGTCTCCACAATCAGATTGGGCGCAATGTTCATGCTTATGTGGATGACATAGTGGTGAAATCCTGAGAGGCGGAAACTTTGATATCTGATCTCAGAGAAACCTTTGACAATCTCCGGGTTCATAAAATGATGCTTAACCCGGAGAAGTGTATATTTGGTGTGCCTGCAGGCAAGCTTTTGGGATTCTTGGTCTCAAACAGGGGCATCGAGGCTAATCCAGAAAAGATTAAGGCAATCACTTCTTTGGCTAAACCGGCATGTATCAATGATGTTCAGCGACTGGCGGGTCGTGTTGCCGCTTTAAGCCGGTTGATAAGCCGGTTAGGTGAGAAGGCCCTACCGCTGTACCAACTGATGAAGAAGGCAGACACCTTTGTCTGGAGTAATGCTGCTAATGCTGCTTTTGAGGATTTGAAGAGGCAGTTATCAGAGCCGCCAGTTCTTGCAGCTCCTATTGACAAAGAGCCTTTGTTGTTATATGTGGCTGGTAATTCACGAGCCGTCAGTGTGGCAATTGTGGTAGAGCGCAAGGAGGCTGGTAAGGAACATCCGGTTCAACGGCCGGTTTATTATGTTAGTGAGGTACTCATCGAGTCAAAATAGAGATATCCTCATTGGCAGAAACTTGTTTACGGGGTGTTCATGGCAAGCCGGAAGCTGAAGCAATACTTCCATGGTCACCCTATCACTGTGGTCAGTTCTGCCCCCTTGGGAGACATTATTCAAAACAGAGAGGCTACAGGACGAGTCGCCAAGTGGGCCATCAAGCTCGGGCCTCATGGTCTGAAGTATGTGCCACGCACGGCCATTAAGTCTCAAGCTTTGGTAGATTTCATCAACGACTGGACAGAGCTACAGGCACCTGAGGAGAAGCCCGATAACACTTATTGGATTATTCACTTTGATGGGTCCAGACAGTTGGAAGGCTCGGGGGCTGGAGTCGTGTTAACTTCCCCTCGAGGTGACAAATTTTGCTATGTGCTCCGGCTTATGTTTCCTTGTACTAACAATGCAGCTGAGTACGAGGCCCTGCTTCATGGTCTCCGGATGGCCAAAGAGATGAACTTGAGCCGAGTAAGATGCTTGGGAGACTCAGACCTTGTGGCTCAACAAGTGTCAGGCAAGTGGAACTCTAAAGATCCCCTTATGGCGGCTTACTGTCGTGAAGTCGATGCTATGGCTGGACATTTCAAGGGTTATGTGGTGGAACACATTGATCAAAGGAAGAATGAGGCGGCTGATGCCTTAAGCCGGCTGGGATCTCAGCGTAAGCCGGTGCCGCCTAACACTTTTATTGATGTTTTGCATAATCCTTCTGTTAAGTTACCTACAGAGGAAGATCTGCCAATACTAGACCCGGAGGCACAGCTGGTGGCAGCTCTCCATGTTATCCCGGATTGGACAGTGCCTTATTTGGCTTACATGACCCGGGGAGATTTCCCTGAAGATGAGACCTTGGCAAGACAAATCGCCCGGCGGACCAAGTCTATGACAATTGTCAATGGCGAGTTACATCATTGCAGCGTCACTGGAGCGTTTCAACGTTGCATGTCACCTACAGAGGGTCAGGAGATCCTTCGTGAGATTCATGAAGGCGATTGCGGTCATCATGCCGGCTCAAAATCTCTTGTGGCCAAAGCTTTCCGTCATGGGTTTTATTGGCTGACGGCTCATGCTGATGCAGAAGACCTGGTCAGTAAATGTGACGGATGTCAGAAATTCTCACGACGAGCCCATGTGCCGGCTCAAGAATTGAGGATGATTCCAATTACTTGGCCGTTTGGAGTCTGGGGGCTTGATATGGTCGGGCCTTTCAAAAGGTCTAAGGACAAAAAGACGCACCTCTTGGTGGCGGTTGACAAGTTCACAAAGTGGGTAGAGGTGGAGCCAGTCAGTAAGTGTGATGCATCCACGGTGGTCCAGTTTATGAAAAAGGTGATTTTTTTTTGGTTTGGTTTTCCACATAGCATCATAATTGATAATGGCACTAACCTCTCCAAAGGAGCTATGGAAGAGTTCTGTCAACAAGAGCATATCCGGCTTGATGTTTCAGCTGTGGCTCACCCTCAATCCAATGGTAAAGCAGAACGAGCTAATCAAGAAATCTTGAGGGGTATCAAGCCCCGGCTCTTGGTCCCTCTGCAGCGGACGCCGGGTTGTTGGGTAGAGGAATTACCTTCTGTACTTTGGAGCATCAATACTACACCTAACAGATCTACGGGTTACACGCCTTTCTTTATGGTGTATGGAGCAGAGGCGGTTCTGCCAAGTGACATCCGTCATGACTCACCCCGTGTGGCGGCTTATGTTGAGGAAGACAACGAAAAAGCTCGGCAAGATGCACTTGACCTGTTGGATGAAGAGCGAGACTTGGCGATAGCCCGCTCGGCGATTTACCAGCAAGACCTGCGCCGCTACCACAGCCGCCGGGTTAGGTCCAGAACCTTTCAGGAAGGCGACTTAGTGCTCCGACTCATCCAGGATCAATCTGACATGCACAAGCTATCCCCTCCTTGGGAAGGACCCTTTGTGGTCAGCAAGAATCTGAACAACGGATCATACTACCTTATCGACGTTCGGGAGCACAAAGACTCACGTAAGTCAGAGGAGGAGACCCGTCGGCCGTGGAATATCGCTCATCTTCGGCCTTATTATACTTGAGCCATCGGCTCTAATGTGTATATACTTATACTATGTATATTACATAAAGCAATAAAGCAGGACCTCTGTCCTTTTTTCCACTCCCAAAAAAGGTTTATGTGTTTTCTTTGTCAGGTGGTGGAGATAACCAAGGAGAAGCGGATCATATCTGAATCCGGCTTTATTTTGGTCCGGCTTATGATCATATCTGAATCTAGCTGTGATCACTTGGGGGGATTCATGTTCAAACATAGGTCGTATTCGAACCAAAGAGAACATAGCCGTCGATACCCACTTGATCGGCATACTGCCAAACCCACTTGGGGGCTTCTTGGTCATATTTGAATCATAGCTTAACCCCTTTGGGTCTGACGTGGATCGTATTCGAATCAACGTCATTAAACAACTCTTATGGTCACTTGGGGGCTTCCTGTTCAAACATAGGTCGTATTCGAACCAAAGAGAACATAGCTGTCGATACCCACTTGATCGGCATCGCCACAGCCACTGGGGGCTAACAGATCGTATCCAAATCTTAGCTCAACCCCTTTGGAACGGTTCACTGATCCTATTCGAATCAGGAACCCTTGAATTTTTGTTTATCATATTTTACAAGTATCAACATTGGATATCTTGCGACCCTCTTGAAAATACAATGGAATACATTGCAAACCTCCAGGATTACTATTGGTTACATCAAGTTGTTAAGTACCAGGTGAACTTTTATGTGCCAATTTTCAGGAGTTAAACTTACCCTCGGGGGTTGGCTTATATAAGCCGGAAAAGCAGCCGTAAGCATCACAGGGCAATGCAAGGTATTTCTGCAAAGGACATAACAGATTCATATATACTACAAAGTGCATAATAACGGCGGCTTATGCAAGTATTAAGGGCCATAAGCATGCGCAAAGGCATAGCAAAACTCAAAGTATTTTCTACTCTATTACAAGACTCCCCGACTCTGAATGATGCGGCATTGTTTGTCTACAACGACATAAGCAGGTGGTGCCTGGCGATCTACTCTTGGGGTTGATTTGAAGCCTCCGGGTTATCCTTCTCCGTCTCTCCGCCGGCTGCTTTGTCCTAGAAGGATGATGAGGCCCAGTCAATGCCACTCAAGGCCTCAAACTCAGCTTCATCATCTATTAAACCGGTTGGGTCGACTTCAGAGCAAAGGTGTGCTTACGGGTTGGAGGGATCAAGCTGACATCGTCATAATGCGGCATGGGGATTCTCCGATTCTCCTTGTCATAACCCGGCTGGCACTTGGTGAGGTCAGTGTCGTTCCCAAAAAGAGTAGCCACCGGGCGTATATCCTTCACACAGGCGGTGAAGTCCTTATTATTAAACACGGGGCAATCTTCCTTCAAACTTGGATACCCAAGAGCAATATCAGCGGGGTCTAGTTCTGGAAGCCACGCCTTGGCCCGGCTCAATGAGGCTATCGCTCCGGCTCTTGCAGATTCTCGTCTTAACTCTTGGATTCGCTGAGGTAGCACAGCAAGCCGCTTCATCACATCTTGCAGGAGATAGGGAACATCATTTGATAAAGCCACAACAGCCAGAGCACGTTGTGACCCGGTGTAGAGCTGTTCCACCAGAGTATAAACCGCCTTCAGCTTGATCACCATGTTCTGCTTGAGATTTGTGCTCCTGGGGCTTGCGTTATTAAGCATAGGGTGAGTCAGAGGAAACAACTGAAATGGTCATTAAAGGAGTTTTGCAGTGTTTAAGGTTTGAGTAAGTCACTCACCAAAGATTGATGAGACCATTCGAGATATATGGCGCTTTAAGTCGGACAGTTCGGCCGTTGCTTCCGCAAGCGATGCCTCTGCTGTCTCGGCCCGGGTCACCAGTGCGGCCTTTTCATCAGCCCAAATTTTCTTCTCTGACTCAAAATTTTTCTTCAGCTTCTCTTGTTCAGAGACGCTGAATTCAAATTTGGAGTTAGCCTTTTGAGTTTCAATCTCCTGGGCTGCCACGCGGTTCTTCAGGTCAACAATCTCCGATTCAAATTGACTTATGATGGCCTGCATTGCACCGGATAATATTCAAGATTACGGTAAATAATATTAAGTCCCAAGCACTTTGCAAGCAAAGGTACTTGACACTTGGGGGCTAATGTATACTGAAGAACTCTCAATTACTACTCCGGTTCATGGAAATAAAGTCCCAAGCACTTTGCAAGCAAAGATGTTTGGCACTTGGGGGCTAATGTGTATCGCAAGTGCTACAACCGGGTTAAATGTCTTTTTCCTAAGCCGGATAAGCAGTGCTAGGCAATTTTCTAAAGTCTACAACATATTTACTTATAAGCAATAGAATTGGGGGCTGGTACAGTAAGTATGGTTAAAGAAAGCTAGCATAAGTCATACCTCAGATTTTTGCTGTATCTGCTTCACCATGTCAATTTCCAGGTCACGGCTGCTATGTACTTGATTGATATAGCCGGAGATGATCTCTCCAATACTCAAATGAGTATAGTCAGTGACGTCCAGCTTGGCCTTTCGGCGTTCTAACAATTCCTCTTTAGCAGAACACTTGGCAAGTACAGTTGGCTGTGCTGGCTCAACAAACTGAGTCTTGAGAATCTCAACTTCCGGATCATCTGCCTTGGCAGGGCTAGGAGCCTCCGGGTTATCAGAATCATTGAGGGTTTGCTTAGTAGGCGGGTCAGAGGAAGATATAGGAACATCAGGAGATGGTTGAGGCGGCGGCTCGTGAGTAGAGGCGTCAGGAGCAGCTGTGCCCAGCTCCGGTTCAGTCACAACCGGCTCTTGGGGCTGCTTGTTCTTTTTTGCCCTTTTGCTGGGTTTTACTTGCACACTGTGGAAAAAGTAGACAGGTTAAATACAAAAAATATGAGTAAAATAAGGCATAAGGTACAACAAGTTCATATTACCCGGGAGCAGTTTTGAAGGCTGGCATGTTGGACTGCATAGACTCACCGAAGGAAGGTGAAATATCCTGATAGTTGGAATCAGAGGAATTGAGAGGATGACGAATGAAACCCGCCAAAGGAAAAGGAAGGCGTAAATCAGAGATAACCTCAGCCTGGCGCTTCCTGGTCACATCAGGTAAGCCGGAGGAGAGTTCCGCGTCTTTGCTGGTCCGGGTCTGCCTCCGGCTCTCATAAATCTGTCGCTTCAAAAGAAATTGAGGGTCTTGGTAAGCTAAAGAATGTGAAAATCTTACTTTCCGGGTCACTCTTCGGATTTTCAACCTCGGTAAAGGCTCTGAGTCGTAGGAGATTATAGTTACCTCTTCAACAGCTTGGCTGTGGCCTGTATCCTCCTGAAAGGAATTAATGTCAATAACATGATGATAAAAGAGTCAGAGGAATTAGGAGTTACCTCTTCTTCATCATCCTCAGTATCATCCAGTTTCATCATATCTGAGGCGCTGGGTTTCCTCTTTCTTGAAGTTCTAGTCTTAGCGGTTTTTCTTTCGGCTCTTTTTGCTGCTCTGGCTTGTTTGGCAGCCTCATGGTCATACTTGACCTTCCAGAAGGCGCTATTTGCCTATGAATAAGGATAAAGGGTTATGAGTAAAGGTAAGGTATAACATAATAAAGATAATTGTGGTGGTTAATAACTCACTGGAGGGGCCGGGTTCTTCTTGCAGAAAGGAAGTAAGCCAAAGGCATTACTAGTCACCGCGCCCTCTTTCAGCAAAGACTGGGTTGTAGCTTCCACCGCATCATCTGGTAAGTCGTCAGGACTATGACGTAGTGGGTCATCCTTTTCGCCTGAGTAAGTACACATTAAGCCGGGGCGGCGGCTTAACTGAATCACTCGCCAAGCGACCCAGACTCGGACCAGGTCGATGCCATCTAAACCATTCCCCAAAAGAGCTTTGATTTTCTTAATAGTGGGGGTGAGTGACAGACGTTCAATAGCAGTCAACTTGTCCGGCAGCGGGTGGTTGGACTCAAGGCGCAAGGCGCGGAAGCCGGGCAGCGGGTTTTCACCAACCGGAGAAGTGTCCTGGCAGTAGAACCACGTTTGGTTCCAATCCTTTGGATGAATCGGCAGTTCAGCATAAGGGAAAAGGCAGTCTCTCCGTCGCTGAATCGAAATGCCACCAAGTTCTAGACTGGGTCTATTGGAGCGCTCATTCTGCCGGTTCAAATAGAACAATTCCCTGAACAAAAGTAGGCTGGGTTCTTCTCCAAGGTAGACCTCACAGAAAACTTGGAAGTTGCAGATATTTGACACGGAATTGGGCCCGATGTCTTGAGGTATTAAGTCAAAGAAATGCAGAACGTCTCTAAAGAATTTTGAACCGGGAGGAGCAAATCCCCGGTTCATGTGATCAGTAAAAATGATCACCTCCCCTTCCTTGGGTTGAGGTTTCTCTTCAGACGGTTCAGGAGCACGATAAGACATGACGTCCTTCTTGGGCAGATGGCCAGACTTTACAAACTCGGACAGTTTGCTCTCTGTAACAAGGGATGGGGCCCAGTTGCAGGTAACCGGAGGTTTAATAGCTTTGGGTGCCATTGGGTAAATTGAAGCCTACAACAAGATAAAGGAAATTTTTCCGGTTTATGATAACCCGGAGAATAAACATTATTGGATTATTTAAGATGGCAGCTTAAGAAGGGGCCTAATGACATGCAGGTAACTGTGTGATAATATTTAACAGCTGCAGGTATTAAAGATGATTAAGGTTTTCTTAAGTCACCAGAGGCAAGCGGTGCTGACAGCCGGTATTATCTTAAACCGGCTACACGGACTACTATGGCTGAAACAGAGTCAATAGACGCAGTTTTTTTGCTAAGTGTGGAACAAACAGGTTTCACAAGTTGCAATCATTATTTTGGATCAAACGATACTCTGGAAAGGAAAATATTTCTAGACCTAAAACAGTACAGAGAAGTTCATATACTCGCGGAAGGCTTCCAAAACAAGGGAAATGAGATCTGTTCTCATACAGGATAAGCGCAAACACTTTCCGCAGCAGTTCTAAGTTGTTTTTATAATCTAAACAAGGCATTGGAGGTGAGAACTAATGGAGGTTTTGTGTCGGGCGGCGATGAACGACGACGAACTCAAGACAGTTTCAACACAGATCTGAGAAGGGGGAAAAGAGGAACTCACAGATGCGGAAGAACTGCGGAGGGTCGCCGTCGTTTTCTGGTCAGAATCAGGGTGATGCAGCGGCCTGAGTCGGTGAAGACGAGGGGGTCGGCGGCGGCGGCGGCGGAGCTTGAGCAGCAAAGGAGGTGCGAGGAGGAAGACAACTGAAGGAAATGAAAAAAAACCTAGGTCGCATCTATAGGAGGGGCCGACCAAGATGGCGCGAGAAACGAGGAGACGGAATATTATTTTACAAATGACCCCGATGCCTCGATTTTCAGAATGGTCAGTTAAGGCAAAGATCCGTTGAAGATATGATGAAATAAGATAAGGATTTAATTAAAAGATGATGTCACGGTGGGTTAACCCGGATCCAGAAGATGATGTCACAATGGGTTGTAACCTTTTCACGGACAGAAGGTAGAAGGACTGATTCTTAAGGTGTTTTAAGATTGACATGAACCGGTCCAAATCAATTTGGGGCCTAATGTTGGAGATATAACTATTTGAGTAAGCCGGCCAGGAGGGGCCGGGTTATGCAAAGAAGACTCATCGTAAAGGAAGCCCAAGACCCAGCGTGAGGATGGCGGTTCATAGAGCTTAAGGCCCATAGAGACAAACCGCCGTAATGGCATGACTTGTAACATAAGGTAGAGGTAACTAGTCACTGAGCCGGACACTGTTTATGAGCCGGCCGGGACTCTGTAGGCCGCAGGGCGTCAACCCGTGTATATAAGGGAACGACCCGCCGGCGGCTTAGGGTAAGAAACAACCAATCGAGAAACAGGCATAGCGTATCTCGCTCCCTGGTCATCGAAACCTCAAGCAATACCAACCTAACTAGACGTAGGCCTTCCTTCACCGTAAGGGGCTAAACTAGTATAAACCTCGCGTGTCCTTTGTCCCGATTAACCCCTTTAAGCTTCCTAGTTGCGATGGCTCCATGATTAAGTCCTTGCAAGAGGACATCTGTCGTGACAATTCCACGACACATCTAGAGTATTAAGTTAGAAACAAAGTAACGCCTTAAGCAAGATGACATGATGTAGAGGGATAGACTCATGCAATATGAAGAAAACCCCATCTTGTTATCCTCGACGGCAACAATACAATACGTGCCTTGCTGCCCTTACTGTCACCGGGAAAGGACACCGCAAGATTGAACCCAAAGCTAAGCACTTCTCCCATTGCAAGAAAGATCAATCTAGTAGGCCAAACCAAACTGATAATTCGAAGAGACTTGCAAAGATAACCAATCATACATAAAAGAATTCAGAGAAGATTCAAATATTGTTCATAGATAGATTTGATCATAAACCCACAATTCATCGGGCTCAACAAACACACCACAAAAAGAATATTACATCGAATAGTTCTCCACAAGAGAGGGGGAGAACATTGTATTGAGATCCAAAAAGAGAGAAGAAGCCATCTAGCTACTAACTATGGACCTGTAAGTCTGAAGTAAACTACTCACACTTCATTGGAGGGGATATGGTGTTGATGTAGATGCCCTCCGTGATCGATGCCCCCTCCGGCGGAGCTCCGGAACAGGCCCCAAGATGGGATCTCGTGGATACAGAAAGTTACAGCGGTGGATATATATAGGAGGAAGGAGTACGTCGGTGGAGCAACAGGGGGCCCACGAGGGTGGAGGGCGCGCCTGGGGTAGGTGGGCGCGCCCCCCTACCTCGTGGCTTCCTCTCTTGTGTCACAGCCCTAGAATTGGTTGTAACTAGTTGCACAGGCATTCATGCATCATGTATATATTTCTGAAAGTTGAATTGGGGAAAGTGGAAAGCCTCAGAAATCTTTTCTAAAAATGATCAACATTAAAAATTGTTTCAAATAAACCCAAGAAAATGTTCCTGTTCATTTCTGGAAATATTGGCAAGAGGTAAATTCAAACCAATATTTTTGGAATCACAGAAATATTTATTTGGGCCTTTGAATTAAGTCAATACTTATTTGAATTGGAGCTACTAATTCCTATAAAATATTTGCTAGCTCCAATTATTCTGAAACTTGGTGAGGGCCTCTGGTTTAAATCAGATAGTGCCCATAAAAGTTTGCAGAATTTTATAAAGTGTTTTAGTATTTAAACTAAGTCAAAACATACTACAAAAAAATAGAAAACAGAAAATAGGAAAGAGAGAGAGAGAAGAACTCACCTGCCTCACCCACTTGGGCCTCCTTACCCGGCGGCCCAGCTAACCGGCCTAGCCCACCAGGGGCATACTTGTCTTCAACCTCTGCCTACTGGCAGAGGCGAGGCCGAGCACGATGCCCACGTGGGCTGGCACGCAGCTGCCTGCCCGGCCCTCGCTGGCCAGCGCGACGCCGCGGATGACCACCCCGTTGCCGTACGGATCAGCCCGACCTCTCACTTGCCCCCACCCCACTCTCTGCCTCGCTTCCCCCTCAGACCCGAGAACGCCGGAGCGCAACCGTCGCCGCCGCCCGCTGTCCCCGTGGCCACCGAGCTCCCCTCGCTTCTCCGAGCAGTCCACGGGCTCCGCCACGTCTGCCTCGTCCTCTCCACCAAGCTACGCGATGCCGGACGCCCCCGAACGCCCCCACCACCATCTTCTTCAACCTCGGTCGCCGGAGATCCCTCTCGGCCTCCCGCTCATCCTCGACCCTCCCCGGCCTCGCCGTCTGTGCCAAACGATCCTCTGTGAGCCCCCGATCGAAACCCCCCTTACCTCGTCGTCGCACGCATCCTCTAGCTAGCTCCACAGCCGGAATCGAGAGCTCCATGTCACCGGCGATGTCCCCGCCATCGCTGCAGCCGCTGAGGCTCGAAACCGAGCGCGTCACCGTGCTCAGCATGTTCCCAGGAGTCGACCGCGACCACCCGCGGCTCCTGCCGTTCCCTGCATCGCCTAACCCGCCGTTGGCTGAACTCCGGCCGCCGCAAAGCTCGACGTTGCCGTCGTTTCGGACCACCCCGAGCCCAAACACCACTACCACTGGACGCGGACGAGTCTCCTCATCATGTAGAGCCTCTCCGCCGCGCAAATGGTCGCCTGTGGGCGATTCCCGAGCCGCACCGCCGTCTCGGCCCTCGCTGGCGGCTAAACGCCGGCGGGTTGACCGCTTTGACCGGCAGGGTTGACCCCGCTGGCCCGGGTAGACCCCGGTTTGACCTCCCCTGGGTCCTGACATGTGGGCCCAGGCCCCTGTTTAATTACTGTTAGTTTAATTAGTGTTAATTAACTTAGTTAACCCACTGACTCGCTGACATGCGGGCCCAGCCCTAGATTAGTTAAGTTAATCACCTACTTAGCACTAACAGGCACTGTTAGTTAGATGTGACACTGACACGCGGGTCCCACAGGTCAGGTTTGACCTGGACCGGGCCTGTTGACCTGCTGACGTCAGCATGACCTAATGCTGATGCAGCATTACTTTTCTGGATTTAATTTAATGCAGGAAATTCCAGAAAATAGTATAAACTTCTAAAATTCATAGAAATTCAACCGTAACTCCAAATGAAATAAATTATATATGAAAAATGATCAGAAAAATTCAAGGAATCCATCTGTACCATTTTCATGCATGTTTGAACAATTTTGTCCTCTGTTTTGGACAAAAAAATTAAATGGCATTTAATAAAGCACATATGGAGTTTGAATTTGAACCTAGTGTTCAAACCAACTCCATTTAACTTGTTGCTAGTTGCATTAGGACAATCAACAGCATATTGCCATGTCACATTCATGCATCATATTTTTGCATGGCATTGATTGTGTCCTTCCCTGTTTGCCGGTAACCGTCCCCTCTCAGACGACGATGTTTCTGATGACGTGATCAATGACACTGATGAAGAGATATACTATCTTCAGAAGTGCCAGGCAAGCAAAAACCCCTTGTTCATTCCGATACAATCCCACTCTCTCGCTCCGGCTCTCTTTTACTGCATTAGGACAACAACGATTCAACTGTTACATGTTGCGGTAGTTGAACACCTTTCCTCTGCATGACCTGTCATTGCCACAGTAAATAGATGAAATCCACTAGCATGAGTAGGAGTTGTTTGAGCCCTGATGTGCCTACTCATTCATGCTTGTTTGTCATGCCTGCTATTGCATAGAGTCGTGTCAGGTCTGGTTCATCGGGGATGAACCGGAGGTGTGTAAACATGTCCTACAGTGTGTGAGCTAAGTGTGTGAACACGATTTGGTAAAGGTAGCGGTGAGAGGCCATGTAGGAGTACATGGTGGGTTGTCTCATTGAAACCATTCTTAGGAACTGAGTTCTGTGTTTGTGATCCATGAAACAGTTACTACCACGCATTGGGCCCGAAACCAATGGACCCTCTCGGCTTCTTGATCACCCTTGTCCTCTGTCCAGGAGTTGCAACTAGTTTCTGGTGTTTATAGGATATGTGTTGGCGGCCGTGCGTAGCGCTGACCCTAGGGGTGGGCTATGTTGCGGTAGATACACTGTGGTCGGGCATGCCGGGCGCCCGTTTGGTGTCTCGGAACCCTGTACACATCGTTCGGGGCCGTATGTGGAAACCTCGGCCGGACTCCCTGCGGATGGAACCTGGATAGGCGATAAACCTGGACTAGAGACTTGAGTGTTTAGGTAGGCCATGGCCGACACCCTCGTTGGGCTTCCGCTTGAAGGTTGCCGAGTACATGTCGTGTAAACGGCGGTAAGTGGTGAGAGCGTGTGTGAAGAAGTACACCCCTGCAGGGTTAACATCATCTATTCGAATAGCCGTGTCCGCGGTAATGGACTTCTGGGTTGCCTATGACAGTTCATAGACAAGTGAAAGTGGATACTCTAAAACTCGCAAGATAAGGGTGAGTGCTATGGATGGCCTTCTCGTAGGGAGACGGGAGCGGATCCATAGTGGTGTATTGAATGGTGAATATGTGGACTCGTGTGCGCCACCTCAAAAGAGTTGCTAGCAATCGTAGTTCAGGTTAGCCACTGAGTCAAAGCTGGCTTGCTGCAGTTAAACTACACCACCCCCCCCTTGTTGATACCGATGCATATGTAGCTAGTTCTGATGTAAGTCTTGCTGAGTACCTTTGTACTCACGTTTGCTTAATTTATGTTTTGCAGAGAGAGAGACTTCAGTCTCGCTAGTAGTTCCGCATGGACTTCGACGTTTAGCTTGATACCTCAGCTACGATCTTGTGCCTCGGCAGGATCTGGTAGATAGTCAGGCTTCTTAGCCTTTTCCATTTGTAGATGTCTGTACTCAGACATGTTAAGCTTCCGCTTGTGCCTTGATTTGTATGCTATGATTGTTGGGTCATGAGACCCATGTTTGTAACATCTCGCTCCTCGGAGCCTAATGAATAAATACTTGAGTTGTAGAGTTATGTTGTGATGCCATGTTGTATTTACACATATCGAGCATATTGTGTGTATGGTTGAAATGCTTGGTATGTGTGGGATCCGACAATCTAGTTGTTTAGCCTTGGCAGCCTCTCTTATGGGGAAATGTAGTCTAAGTGCTTCCATGAGCCATAGTAGTCCGCTACAGCCCGGTTCACTGGAGTCCTGTTAGCTCAGCACTACTGCTCAGGACACTTGACTGGCCGGCATGTGTTTCACTTCGTTCCTGTGTCTGTTCCTTCGGGGAAATGTCATGCGGTGACATCTGGAGTTCTGCCTAGCCTGCTACAGCCCGGGTTCCCGGAGTCCTGTTAGCCTAGTGCTACAGCCCGGATTCACACGCTGCTGACCGACACGCTCGATGTGAATCATGTATGCCTGTCCCCATAGGTTAGTGCCGCTTTGGGTTCACGACTAGCCATGTTGGCCCGGGTTCTCTGTCATATGGATGCTAGTGACACTATCATATATGTGAGCCAAAAGGCGCAAACGGTCCCGGGCCATGGTAAGGCGACACCCGTGGGATACCGTGCGTGAGGCCGCAAAGTGATATGAGGTGTTACCGGCTAGATCGATGTGACTTGAAATCGGGGTCCTGACAGCTTTGGTATCAGAGCCTGACTGCCTGTAGGATTACCAAGCCAAACTGGTCGAAGTTGTGTCTAGAAATGCTTTAGTTATATAAGGGAATTGATTGTGGGAGGAAACGTAAGGCTCTTTTTACTCCTTATACCTCATGGCCTTCTGATCTGAGTCATCCTCTTCCTTTCTACGGGGATTAAGAACTAGGCCTTCTCATCTATCTATCAGGATGACGAGTTACTATGATATAGACTTGTAGGATTGATGAATTCAAGCCTCTGTTCAGTTTCTACTACTTCTATGTGTTCTCAGTTGATCTCAGAACATTGATATTGTGATGTTGAGTGGTTATGCCACCATTTTGCAGGATGTCTCAAATCTTTTTGAGCATTTACAGCCGTTATGCTGTCCGAGTCATCCCAGGTGTCTAAATAGTCTGATGCATTTGCAAATCCCTTCTTTCCGTTCCCAATGTTTCTTCGGGCCAGTTTAACCACACTAATCGGTGAGTTGAGGTACTCCGTTGCCTTGACATATATGTTGTAGCAATTATTATGACCCTAGGTGTCTTAGGTAGTCATCTAATAATCTAGCAATGCTATGTGTTCCCGGTGTGATGATTCTGGCCACCATTCTCGAAAGCATCCCGTGATGCCATTTAGTAGTAGGTACTCTATTCATGGGTTCTTGAACCCGAGATTCACCCTACTTACCTCATGTTGATAGTGTTGCTAGTTCCTTTAGGATATTAGTAACCTTGCCTTAGTCCTCGAGGTCCGTGGTATTTCCTTCTTCCAAATACTATGAACCACTTATGGCAGAAGTTTGTTGGATCAAAAGATCACAACCAGAGTGCTCTTGATGAGTTCTCCATTCTGCATTGTGACTCTGCCAGTTCTACCTTTCTGCTTGGGTTATCCGGAAGAAATATGTTGAACTCGTTTGACATACTAATCTATGCATTCACAACTCAGAAAGTTATATGTTCCTTTGAGTTGTCCCCCTTCCGTTATATTCCGATCTCCGTCTATCAATTGATAGTGAGGAGTATGTATGCATTCGTGTTCGTCGATGCCTAGTATTCTTGTGGTTCGTCAAGCCGTTCTATTTCAGAATGACTAGGAGAAACAAACTCCAGTACCTCATCCATGTCTAGGATTGGATCAAAGCAGTTGTATTCCACAGATCAAAATGCCAATCTAGCTTTTGCTCTGTTCTACCCTGGAGTATTACCCCCTTTATGTCAGGATTGTCATGAGAATTGCACCCTCTCTCATGAATTCTTGACGCAGTGATACTTATTACCATCATTTTTCATTCCTCGGTCTCGTGTTGTCGCAACCAGAATGCCGGCAAGTGAACCATGATGTGTGAAATCAATACTCCTAGCAACTAGTTGCTAGGTAGCTAATGGACAATAATTTCTTTCTTAGCGTGTTGGTTATTGAATCATCATCCTAAGATTGATCGTGCTACCTAGTCCATTTTCCCTGGTGCACTCTTCGATCAATGAGTTAGGATTGGGTCAGTCCCTCGCTCTCTTGATCATATCGTCTTGCTCTGAAAAGCAAGATTGGTCCCGAGCTTAGGAACATATTGGTGGTTCATGATTTTCTGAATTTTTCCTCGGAAGTATCACCAGGTTGCCCCCTGACTGTTATGTTGAGCTCGTGATCAAGTTGGTTTCTTGTAAACCACCCCTTCTCCAAGAATCTGAGTTGGATACCCTGAGCTAGTTGGTTAAGCTGAACAACAACTTGGAGACTTGGAAGATGAAAGCTTGTCCGGCTCAGTTCATTCCAAAGGGATATCCTTGTGTGTGCGTGTGTTGAAGAAAGATGATATCTCCATCGATTGGTCCTCGTGATCAGTTGTTGGATCTATTGCCTTGTCAAAACTTTGACTTGAGTATGGGCTATCGTCAAGTCAAATCAGAACCAACGATGTTCGTAATGTTGTCTTACTCGTGGTTGATCCCTCGAGCATACACCATTAAATCTTTTGGTCTGACCAATGCTATCACCGTGTTCACATGATGGTGGAAGTCCAGTGATATGGGAATTTCGATGAGTTGCTGTTGAGCCCATCAGCAGCATTTTGTCTCCTCCATGATTCATGTTGAACATTACACTAGTATTGGAAACTTTGTAAGCATTGCCTTTATGTTCCTCTCATGAGGTATACGTTTGGATGAAAGGAGTGACTTCCTCTAATTCACGTGCATTTGATGAAAGTTGCCGCCGTGAATTCGAGAAAGCTTGTTTTTGCTTCCTTCGGAACCATCCCAAGTCAGTCATGCATATGTGCGAAGTATTCTATGGTTTGAAGACTTGCAACCTTCAGCCCATATGTATCCCTAGCACACCAAGCCACTGATTGATTTGTTCAAGGAGAAGGAGTTCCTTCATAACAACTAGTCATGACTTATGTCAGGACTTCGTTATCCTCAATGATGGTTCCCACCTGAACTCGATAGTGTTTTACTATAAGACTACTACGTGGTCATGCTCGTCTTGGATAGCGTGTTCACAGGTTTGTAGCAGAACCAGTTCATGTTTTGGAGCTAGCTATCCCAGTTCATTCCCCGAGAATTTCGCAACGTCATCTCGTCAAATTGTGTTGCAAACCTTCATTTTCCTTTCTAGACTCGATGAGTCTGGAATATCCTGACACCAACCAGATCTGAATCTCAGGCAGATATGATGGTTGGAACGTACTCCAAGAACTATAATGTTGGTCTCTCTATAACCGGTAACGTGGATGTCGTGGCCAACACACCTAGCCGGAAGACCTATTATTGTAGTATCCTGGTTGAAGAAGTTGGTCACCTCTCCATAAGGATCTCACAGAATCTGCCTCCATAGTTATTCCTTATGGATTCTTGAGCTTCCGAAGTCTGACCTTTTACTTGATGTTCTAGATATCAAACCATATCTATGAATGGATTATGCTAGCACATCAAGGAGAACATTAGAAGCGGAGTGCTAAATGTCTCTCGGTCGATCGTCCAGATTCTGTTCCCTTAGCCTCGCTAAGGGAAGATCTGAGAAGGTGTTATCTTCCTTTGTATCCGCATCATCCATCACTAGTCATCATGGTAGTATGTCGTGTTGCCAGGATCCTTGCCACGGATGTTGGTAGAACCTTGATGAATATGGAAATGCTCAAGTTCTTGAGAGCACGCGCCAGCACCAAGTTTTACCGTTGGCATTAACTGGGATTTGCTTCCAGTTTCCTCGGTTATGTTATAACCCTTTTCAAACAGTGGACTCACTCTCGACTGTTGAGCTCTTTTCCAGTTACTAGAATCATTCCCAACATTTGCATTTTGTTCCCAGCTTGCACCTCAGTAGTTGTTGTTCAGGATTATCTTCAAAAGTGGACTTACCATGGGTCTCATCCATTTCTGATGATGAGCAAAAATTATCCATTGCGTTGTCTTCAACAAGATAGTCCACATCATCCATTCTAGTCGGAGTATGCCATTCTTCGAACTTCTTCAAACGATCATTGTGATTGCCTTAGGCTGGTATAGAGAGTTTCAATGGTCTTTGTATCAAAAGTAATTCTTTTTGCCACTTAAGGGAATAGTTCTTCGAGTCACCTTCCCTGAGGTGCCCCGTTTCGGAATCATGGCAATTTCCCTCGCTACTTTGAAACCCTCGTCAAATTGTTTCTTCTGTCGCTCCTGGTGCAAGTTTTGCCTCTCAGCTCCCAAGATGTTTTTATGTCTCATCCCATGAGTTGATCTTGTGATCAACAAGATGATCCCAAGTTGCTCGAACCTCAAGAAGATCGATTCTTCTAAATTTTCCCTTTCTTCTTGTTGTCATGTTGGATGTAGTTCTCAAAGCAAGACGTCGAGATCAAGGTGATGCAATGAATCAACATCCTTGAGAAAGACATCTGGATCGTGAAGATTGTGATAGCTTGTGCCCCTCTGTCTTCTTACCTCACGTCTTGAATCACTTGACGAGTGGACTGACATCAGTTTAATGTCAAATTAGTCGTACGAAATGACAAAACAATCTCTCTCTCCCAGATAGATGAAATCGAGCTGTATGGGTTGTAGCGTAGTTCTGCATTATGCATTGACTTGTGAGTGTGCGCTTGGCATTTTCGTCCATACTAACAATGTTGGAGAATTAGTATTGCTGCTCTCAGAAAGAATTATGGTTTCTTGATTCCAGTAGATAGAAGAAACCCCCGAAGCCTTTTTTCTGATTCCAATCAGAATTACACCTGTAACAAGTATTAAGTATCATTAAACCAAGCCACATTATGAATTCTTTCATGTGTTAATTATGTACTTCTTGTGAACTAATCTATCAATGCAACTATTCCATCGTCCATATTTACGCATGTCAAATTATTTGGGTCAATTATGTATGTGCATATACGCCTTATTTCAAGCAAATAGATAGTTGTCATGTCACACGTCTGTACTTTTCAAACATTCTAATTAAGAGAAATGTAGCAGAATAGATTAACTGAGTTCTTCTTTATGTACTAATTCACAGGAGGATGATGATGATATGGGTATGACATGGACAGCAGGCACAGCAAGAGCTGCTACATCATGAGGCAGCTGATTGCTAGAAAATTAAAGTGTCGTTTCTATGGAAAGCTTGGCTGCCCCTTTTGTGGCAAGG
Source organism: Triticum urartu (assembly GCF_056163025.1). NCBI lineage: Eukaryota > Viridiplantae > Streptophyta > Magnoliopsida > Poales > Poaceae > Triticum > Triticum urartu. Next base: position 121,212,808 of record NC_141874.1, on the reverse strand, counting down.
CGATCAAGGGCGGCATAGATGGCTTGATGCAGCATGCCGTCTCCACTGGCAACTCCTACAGTAGGAAGCAAAAGGCCAGTACTCTGGCAAAACATGCGGCCTACGGGCGCTTCCTCAAGATTGTCAAAGTCAATGAGCCCTACTACATCCCGCCACGCCTCCGCTGAACAAGGGAGACAAGTGATGTGCTGCTAGACTGCTGCTGCTGCTGCCCTAGGACCGTCATGTCCTTTTATGTTATCGGTATTCGCTGGTCGACTCTAAAACTTATGGTCTATGGTGTGTAAGAACTTATGTCCTATGGTCTATGGTGGGTGTGAACTTATGGTGTGCGGTCTGCCGTTTAACTAAGTGTTTGCTGCTAATCTGCTTAAGTGTGGTCTAAGTTGTTATTCTTCCATTCTAGAATCGTACGGTGATGCATGCTAGGAACTCTACTACGATGACTATGGTAGTTATAGCCTGTCATGATTATGTTAAGTTTGTAACCCAGGATGTTCCAGCCATATCTATGACCAGTTACAACTGAACTATGCATTAGTTTTTTCCAAAAGTAAAGCATGCAAATGATTGCCAATTCTACCTATTGCCATTTGAAGCTTTGTACTGAAGATGCATTAGTTATTGCAATAAGTAGAGGATGCTCATGTTTCCCAGAAGTGCCTGTTTCCACTTTCTGGTAAGAACTGAACATGTATCAAATTATGCTAAAAGTAGACCATGAGCATGAACATGTATCAATTGCTGCTTCCTATTTGTGTTTGAATGGGCTCAACATATATGGTGATGGTTTAGGGTCTCTGTGTGACCGTGATGATAACTCAAGATGTTCCAGCCATATCTATGACCAATTATAACTCAACTATGCATTAGTTCTTGCCAAACGTAAAGCATGCAAATGATTGCCAATACAACCGTATTGCCTGTTCAATTTTTGTACTGAGGATGCATTAGTTATAGCAGTAAGTAGAGGATGTTCATGATTGCCAAAAGTACATATATCCACTTTATGATAAGAACTGAACATGTATGAAATGATGCTAAAAGTAGAGCATGAGCAAGATCATGTATCAATTGATGCTACCTATTTGTGTTTGAATGGGCTCAACATTTGTTTGGCTATGGTCTCGCTGTCAAATTTAAGTGGATCATTTAACATATGATCCACTTATGAGTTTAAGCACACAACCTATTTGATCGTGCATAAACTAAGCGTAGTTTAACAAGGGTATCCAATTGCTTAACCACGTGAAGTTGTGCAAACCCTATGAGGGTTCAACTACTAAAAGGGTGATCGACAACGATTAAAAAAAGCTACGATCAGGAAATACCTTCTCTCAGAGACGTCAGCGCCAAGTTGATGGCCGCGGATAGTGCGTGGCAAACTAGAAGTGCCCGTATAGCGCGGTAGACGGCGGCAAGGATATACGGCGCGTTCACGCGAGGACGGGGTGGTGAGAAGAACACTGAAGTCTGACCCCTCATGGCGGTGGGCGGCAACTCCTGTAATCCGTGTGAGCCCGGGTCTCCGATCTGATCTTGCAGCGGTCGTCGGAGCTGCAGATGGCACAGCCGGGTGGTTAGAATGAGGCGCTGTAATCGCGGGATTTAGGGAGGGGTGGGCCACGTTGAGTTATGTGAGATTTCAATAATATCACAATGATATCCCAAAAGATCTAGAAAATATTGGCCTTGCTTTTTTAGTATTAACAATGGTTTCTTCGTGTCGCATATGCCCGAAAAACGCCATACGTGACAAAACTTGCAATACATGTTGAAAATGGTCAACATTGTACTAATGAACGAAAAAATCACGCATGTGACAAAACTTCCAAAATTTGTTGAAGATGGTTGATTTGGAGATGTTCTACAATTTCACTGCAATATTACATATTTATTTTATAATTAAAATTCAATGATGCAAGGTTTTACATGTTTTTCAATTGTTTTCAAACTTAAACTTTTTACACATGTCCAAGAAAGGCAATGTGGCAAGGTTTTACATGTTTTTCATTGTTATCAAACTTAAACTTGTCACATAAGACACGTGTACCTAAAAAAAGGAAGTGTTATTTTAGTATAAGTCAAAATGTCTCATAGGCAAAAAAAGATTTCATAGAAAAAAAGCCCACCTGCCTAACATGATATTTCACACACCACAGCCTGCATACGACTACAAACCCAGTGATATGGGCCAGGATGCAGGCCCGTGGTGGGACTAAACTCAGACGCACGCGCACCCAGCAGTGCACAGAGCGCGGTTGCCACGACGGACTGCAACTGCGCCCCACCACAACTACCCCCACGTCGTAGACGAACCGCCTCCCCCACGTCCCCATCGAAGGCATGAAAAAGCCCCAAATCGACTACATCACTTCCTCATTCTGAGAACCTCCATTGCCTCTTCCATCTCTTCTGCAAACAACCCACAAACATATCTCTTCGAAGCCCGCAGTCGCAGGAGGAGCGTAATGGCAGAGGAAGCGTCTGCCAAGCGTCATTGTGGCCAGACATCCCACCAGAGCGGCAACCTCGACGTCGTTCACGTTCCCGGTAAGAAGCGCGAGTACACCGTAACCCTCACAGGGGTTGAGCTCCACGGCAAGGAGACGCTGGAGGTCGTCTGCATCAGCGAACCAGACAAGGCCGGCGAGATGATCTCTAGGATCAGGAGGAGCGCCTGCGACTCGTACCCCCACATAATGGGTGTTGATGTGGAGTTTACCAAATATGATGAACCTCCACAGATGGCAGCAGTTCTACAGATCAGCGTGGAGGGTCTCTGCCTCGTGTACCACATCACTGCGGCCACAAAATGGTGAAGTATCCTACTCATTCACCCTCTTCCATTCATCAATACAACTCCCTCGAAATTTGATTTGAACAAAGGTGATTTTTTCCACCACCTCCAAATCACCCAAATTTTCTATGACACAGTGAACAACATGTGCCAAACATGTCTATGAAAGAAAATTTGGAAAAATATATATTTTACAATGCCCCCTTGAGGTATAGACCGATGTTATGATCAGTCAGTCTAGAGGGCAGTATAAATTCAAAAAAAATCAAAAAAATATAAAACCTTGGAAACCTAGCTTTGTTGTGCAAGAGATCATGTGTGCCAAAATTTGGGTGATTTGGAGGTGATCGAAAAAATCACCGCATTCCGGAGGGACCATTTGGTCTAACTTAAGCCATTTTTTGAACAAAGGTGATTTTTTCCACCACCTCCAAATCACCCAAATTTTCTATGACACGGTGACCCACATGTACCAAACATGTCTATGAATGAAAATTTGGAAAAAAAATATTTTACAATGCCCCCTTGAGGTATAGACCGATATTATGATCAGTCAGTCTAGAGGGCAGTATAAATTCAAAAAAATCAAAAAAATATAAAACCTTGGAAACCCAGCTTTGTTTGTGCAAGAGATCATGTGTGCCAAAATTGAGGTGATTTAGAGGTGGTCGAAAAAATCACCGCATTCCGGAGGGACCATTTGGTCTACTTAAGCCATTTTCTGAACAAAGGTGATTTTTTTCCACCACCTCCAAATCACCCAAATTTTATATGACACGGTGACCCACATGTGTCAAACATGTCTATGAATGAAAATTTGGAAAAATATATATTTTACCATGCCCCCTTGAGGTATAGACCAATGTTATGATCAGTCAGTCTAGAGGGAAGTATAAATTCAAAAAAATCAAAAAAATATAAAACCTTGGAAACCTAGCTTTGCTTGTGCAAGAGATCATGTGTGCCAAAATTTGGGTGATTTTTTCCACCACCTACAAATCACCCAAATTTTCTATGACACGGTGACCCACATGTGCCAAACATGTCTATGATGAAAATTTGCAAAAAAATATATTTTACAATGCCCCCTTGAGGTATAGACCGATGTTGTGATCAGTCAGTCTAGAGGGCAGTACAAATTCACAAAAATTCAAAAAAAAATATAAAACCTTTGAAACCTAGCTTTGATTGTGCAAGAGATCATGTGTGCCAAAATTGAGGTGATTTGGAGGTGGTCGAAAAAATCACCGCATTCCGAAGGTACCATTTGGGTTAGGTGATTTTTTCCACCACCTCTAAATCACCCAAATTTTCTATGACATGGTGAACCACATGTGCCAAACATGTCTATGATTGAAAGTTTGGAAAAAAATATTTTACAATGCACCCTTGAGGTATAGACCGATGTTATGATCAGTTAGTCTAGAGGGTAGTATATATTAAAAAAAATTCAAAAAAAATCTTGGAAACCTAGCTTTGTTTCTGCAAGAGATCATGTGTGCCAAATTTAGGTGATTTGGAGGTGGTCAAAAAAATCACCGCATTCCGGAGGGACCATTTGGGTTAGGTGATTTTTTCCACCACCTCCAAATAACCCAATTTTTCTATGACAAGGTGACCCACATGTGCCAAACGTGTCTATGAAAGAAAATTTGGAAAAAATATATTTTACAATGCCCCCTTGAGGTATAGACCGATGTTATGATCAGTCAGTCTAGAGGGCAGTATAAATTCAAAAAAAATCAAAAATATATAAAACCTTGGAAACCTAGCTTTGTTTGTGCAAGAGATCATGTGTGCCAAAATTTGGGTGATTTGGAGGTGGTCGAAAAAATCACCGCATTCCGGAGGGACCATTTGGTCTAACTTAAGCCATTTTTTGAACAAATGTGATTTTTTTCCACCACCTCAAATCACCCAAATTTTCTATGAAACGGTGACCCACATGTGCCAGACATGTCTATGAAAGAAAATTTGGAAAAATATATTTTACAATGCCCCCTTGAGGTATAGACCGATGTTATGATCAGTCAGTCTAGAGGGCAATATAAATTCAAAAAAATATAAAACCTAGCTTTGTTTTTGCAAGAGATCATGTGTGCCAAAATTGAGGTGATTTGGAGGTGGTCGAAAAAATCACCGCATTCCGGAGGGACCATTGAGGTGCAGGAGAGTTCGTGGCCGCAGAAGATCCCGTAGCCCTTTCTGGAGACAGGACAGTGACGGAATCCGAGGCAGATTAGCCTGCAGCAGCCAGTTCCGGGCTGTCCTGATCTTCTATGGCAGCGGGCCAAGGCGCTGGTGAGAGTGGAGCCGCAGAAGATCCAGGGCGGCTCGCAGACTCATCATGAGCCCATGATGCTGCAGGCCCACTGGAGCTAGGGGCTGTCTCCACGTCCGCCTGGCGAACGGCGGGGTGCCGCTTGTAGCACACGGGCTGGGCCGCAAAGCGCGTGCGTCCCTGACCATTATCTGGTTAACGCGTGGCCACCGGTGATTGGTGCGGGCCGGAGGGCGCGCCTCGCCCGGTCCGAGGTGACCGCATGTCGAGCGGCGGGTCGGAGGCGCGCGTGCAGATGACCGCAGCTGGCGCGTCTGGTCAATCTGCTGCGGATCCGTAGCTGTCACCTGGCGCTGATCCCGGAGACGATTGCCTGGGCCTCTGTGATGGAAATCCCGAGGAGGATATGTTCCCCACGCCGCGGCACACGCGATATAACTCGCCCGGAATGATTTCTTCACCAGTTTCTTCGCCGTTTTCACTGTTTTGTTCTCCTGGCTCCTTTGTAGCATGGAGAGTTGTACATGCAGATACAAACACGCTGTGATAAGAAGTTGCAAGCAGTTTTCCTTGCACTCTACGTGGAGGATATGTAGGATGAGTATGATTCATCATCTGTATCCATCCTGTATATTCTTCAATTGGAGAGCATGGATGACTAATGTATTTTTGGATTTATCGGCTTTTATTTTGTTTTCAGGAGCGAAATATAATTCCTCCATTACATCTATTTCCAAATTTTATCATGCAACATAAACAAGCTACACGCTGGCCACGAACAAACCATGATTCTTGAGGTTGCACTTGAAAAACTCACATATAAAATGCAAAAAATATATTCCAAACTAATATTGTTACAAGGTAGTGGACAATCAAATAGCTGAGTAATACATTATGAGGAAGTCACTAACTGACAGAATGAAGTATTTTAGAGAAAAGGTCACACGATACTAGACATAGACGAAAATGCACACGCCAACATCAGGTTGTACTTGTTGTCCAACCGTGCACACAATGTTGTAGCTATCATAGTTCTGCTTTGAGATCCTGCACATAAGGATATTATTAATGCCATGGAATATATTTGGACACATTAAAACATTAAATTATGGCATATTAGGTACCTCTATCAATTTGGCGCACGTACGTCGATTGTGACCATCTGCCTCATGACAATAGCTACATCTACCCTTTGTTCTGGTTTTCTTCATCTTTGCCTGTAGCCTTTTCTTCGGAGTGTTGGAAATATGCCCTAGAGGCAATAATAAAATGGTTATTATTATATTTCTTTGTTCATGATAATTGTCTATTGTTCATGCTATAATTGTGTTATCCGGAAATCGTAATACATGTGTGAATACATAGACTATAACACGTCCCTAGTGAGCCTCTAGTTGACTAGCTCGTTGATCAAAAGATAGTCATGGTTTCCTGACTATGGACATTGGATGTCATTGATAACGGGATCACATCATTAGGAGAATGATGTGATGGACAAGACCCAATCCTAAGCATAGCTCAAAGATCGTGTAGTTCGTTTGCTATAGCTTTTCCAAATGTCAAGTATCATTTCCTTAGACCATGAGATTGTGCAACTCCCGGATACCGTAGGAGTGCTTTGGGTGTGCAAAACGTCACAACATAACTGGGTGACTATAAAGGTACACTACGGGTATCTCCGAAAGTGTCTGTTGGGTTGGCACGAATCAAGACTGGGATTTGTCACTCCGTATGATGGAGAGGTATCTCTGGGCCCACTCGGTAATGCATCATCATAATGAGCTCAATGTGACCAAGTGGTTGATCACGGGATCATGCATTACGGTACGAGTAAAGTGACTTGCTGGCAACGAGATTGAACGAGGTATTGGGATACCGACGATCAAGTCTCGGGCAAGTAACGTACCGATTGACAAAGGGGATTGTATACGGGATTGATTGAATCCTCGACATCATGGTTCATCCGATGAGATCATCGAGGAGCATGTGGGAGCCAACATGGGTATCCAGATCCCGCTGTTGGTTATTGATCGGAGAGTCGTCTCGGTCATGTCTGCGTGTCTCCCGAACCCGTAGGGTCTACACAATTAAGGTTCGGTGACGCTAGGGTTGTTGAGATATTAGTATACCGTAACCCGAAAGTTTTTCGGAGTCCCGGATGAGATCCCGGACGTCACGAGGAGTTCCGAAATGGTCCGGCGGTGAAGATTTATATATATAGGAAGTCAAGTTTCGGCCATCGGGAAAGTTTCGGGGGTAATCGGTATTGTACCGGGACCACCGGAAGGGTCCCGGGGGTCCACCGGGTGGGGCCACCTATCCCGGAGGGCCCCATGGGCTGAAGTGGGAGGGGAACCAGCCCCTAGTGGGCTGGTGCGCCCCCCATGGGCCTCCCCCTGCGCCTAGGGTTGGAAACCCTAGGGGTGGGGGCGCCCCACTTGGCTTGGGGGGCACTCCACCCCCCTTGGCCGTTGCCCCCCCTTGGAGATTGCATCTCCTAGGGCCGGCGCCCCCTAGGGGTCCTATATATAGTGGGGGGAGGGAGGGCAGCCGCACCCTAGCCCCTGGCGCCTCCCTCTCCCTCTCGTGACACTTCTCCCTCTCCCTGAGCTTGGCGAAGCCCTGCCGAGATCACCGTTGCTTCCACCACCACGCCGTCGTGCTGCTGGATCTCCATCAACCTCTCCTTCCCCCTTGCTGGATTAAGTTGGAGGAGACGTCTTCCCAACCGTACGTGTGTTGAACGCGGAGGTGTCGTCCGTTCGGCGCTAGGTCATCGGTGATTTGGATCACGACGGGTACGACTCCATCAACCCCGTTCTCTTGAACGCTTCCGCTCGCGATCTACAAGGGTATGTAGATGCACTCCCCTCTCCCTCGTTGCTAGATGACTCCATAGATTGATCTTGGTGATGCGTAGAAAATTTTAAAATTCTGCTACGTTCCCCAACAGTGGTATCAGAGCCAGGTTTATGCGTAGTTTCTATGCACGAGTAGAACACAAAGTAATTGTGGGCGTCGATATTGTCAATTTACTTGCCGTTACTAGTCTTATCTTGATTTGGCGTCATCGTGGGATGAAGCGGCCTGGACCGACGTTACACGTACGCTTACATGAGACTGGTTCCACCGATTGACATGCACTAGTTGCATAAGGTGGCTGGCGGGTGTCTGTCTCTCCCACTTTAGTCGGATCGGATTCGATGAAAAGGGTACTTATGAAGGGTAAATAGAAATTGGCATATCACGTTGTGGTTTTGGCGTAGGTAAGAAACGTTCTTGCTAGAAACCTATAGCAGCCACGTAAAAACTTGCAACAACAATTAGAGGACGTCTAACTTGTTTTTGCAGCATGTGCCGTGTGATGTGATATGGCCAAAAGGATGTGATGAATGATATATGTGATGTATGAGATTGATCATGTTCTTGTAATAGGAATCACGACTTGCATGTCGATGAGTATGACAACCGGCAGGAGCCATAGGAGTTGTCTTAATTTATTTATGACCTGCGTGTCAACATAAACATCATGTAATTACTTTACTTTATTGCTAAAGCGTTAGCCATAGTAGTAGAAGTAATAGATGACGAGACAACTTCAAGAAGACATGATGATGGAGATCATGGTGTCATGCCGGTGACAACGATGATCATGGAGCCCCGAACATGGAGATCAAAAGGAGCAAATGATATTGGCCATATCATGTCACTATTTGATTGCATGTGATGTTTATCATGTTTTACATCTTATTTGCTTACAACGACGGTAGCTTAAATAAGATGATCCCTCGTAATAATTTCAAGAAAGTGTTCCCCCTAACTGTGCACCGTTGCGAAGGTTTGTTGTTTTGAAGCACCACGTGATGATCGGGTGTGATAGATTCTAACGTTCGAATACAACGGGTGTAAGCCAGATTTACACACGCAATACACTTAGGTTGACTTGACGAGCCTAGCATGTACAAACATGGCCTCGGAACACGGAAGACCGAAAGGTCGAGCATGAGTCGTATAGAAGATACGATCAACATGAAGATGTTCACCGATGTTGACTAGTCCGTCTCACGTGATGATTGGACACGGCCTAGTTGACTCAGATCATGTTTCACTTAGATGACTAGAGGGATGTCTATCTGAGTGGGAGTTCATTGAATAATTTGATTAGATGAACTTAATTATCATGAACTTAGTCTAAAATCTTTACACTATGTCTTGTAGATCAAATGGCCCACGCTAATGTTGCCCTCAACTTCAACGCGTTCCTAGAGAAAACCAAGCTGAAAGATGATGGCAGCAACTATACAGACTGGGTCCGGAACCTGAGGATCATCCTCATAGCTGCCAAGAAAGATTATGTCCTAGAAGCACCGCTAGGTGATGCACCCATCCCAGAGAACCAAGACGTTATGAACGCTTGGCAGTCACGTGCTAATGATTACTCCCTCGTTCAGTGTGGCATGCTTTACAACTTAGAACCGGGGCTCCAAAAGCGTTTTGAGCGACACAGAGCATATGAGATGTTTGAAGATCTGAAAATGGTTTTCCAAGCTCATGCCCGGGTCGAGAGATATGAAGTCTCCGACAAGTTCTTCAATTGTAAGATGGAGGAAAATAGTTCTGTCAGTGAGCACATACTCAAAATGTCCGGGTTGCATAACCGCTTGACTCAGCTGGGAGTTAATCTCCCGGATGACGCGGTCATTGACAGAATCCTTCAGTCGCTTCCATCGAGCTACAAGAGCTTTGTGATGAACTTCAATATGCAGGGGATGGAAAAGACCATTCCTGAGGTATATTCATTGCTGAAATCAGGGGAGGTGGAGATCACAAAGGAACATCAAGTGTTGATGGTTAATAAAACCACTAAGTTTAAGAAAGGCAAGGGTAAGAAGAACTTCAAGAAGGACGGCAGGGGGGTTGCCACGCCCGGTAAGCAAGCTGCCGGGAAGAAGTCAAAGAATGGACCCAAGCCTGAGACTGAGTGTTTTTATTGCAAGGGAAGTGGTCACTGGAAGCGGAACTGCCCCAAATATTTAGCGGACAAGAAGGCCGGCAACACTAAAGGTATATGTGATATACATGTAATTGATGTGTACCTTACCAGTACTCGTAGTAGCTCCTGGGTATTTGATACCGGTGCGGTTGCTCACATTTGTAACTCAAAGCAGGAGCTGCGGAATAAGCGGAGACTAGCGAAGGACGAGGTGACGATGCGCGTCGGGAATGGTTCCAAGGTCGATGTGATCGCCGTCGGCACGCTACCTCTACATTTACCTACGGGATTAGTTTTAAACCTCAATAATTGTTATTTAGTGCCAGTTTTGAGCATGAACATTGTATCAGGATCTCGTTTAATTCGAGATGGCTACTCATTTAAATCCGAGAATAATGGTTGTTCTATTTATATGAGAGATATGTTTTATGGTCATGCTCCGCTGGTGAATGGTTTATTCTTAATGAATCTCGAGCGTAATGTTACACATATTCATAGTGTGAATACCAAAAGATGTAAGGTTGATAATGATAGTCCCACATACTTGTGGCACTGCCGCCTTGGTCACATAGGTGTCAAACGCATGAAGAAGCTCCATGCAGATGTACTTTTGGAGTCTCTTGATTACGAATCATTTGACACATGCGAACCATGCCTCATGGGTAAAATGACCAAGACTCTGTTCTCAGGAAGAATGGAGCGAGCAACCAACTTATTGGAAATCATACATACTGATGTGTGCGGTCCAATGAGTGTTGAGGCTCGCGGTGGCTATCGTTATGTTCTCACCCTCACTGATGACTTGAGTAGATATGGGAATGTCTACTTAATGAAACACAAGTCTGAGACCTTTGAAAAGTTCAAGGAATTTCAGAGTGAGGTTGAGAATCAACGTGACAGAAAAATCAAGTTCTTGCGATCAGATCATGGGGGAGAATACTTGAGTCACGAATTTGGCACACACTTAAGGAAATGTGGAATAGTTTCACAACTCACGCCGCCTGGAACACCTCAGCGTAATGGTGTGTACGAACGTCGTAATCGCACTCTATTGGATATGGTGCGATCTATGATGTCTCTTGCCGATCTACCGCTGTCATTTTGGGGCTATGCTTTAGAGACTGCCGCATTCACTTTAAATAGGGCTCCGTCGAAATCCGTTGAGACGACACCGTATGAATTATGGTTTGGGAAGAAACCTAAGCTGTCCTTTCTAAAAGTTTGGGGATGCGATGCTTATGTCAAGAAACTTCAACCTGAAAAGTTCGAACCCAAATCAGAAAAATGCGTCTTCATAGGATACCCTAAAGAGAGTATTGGGTATACCTTCTACCTCAGATCCGAAGGCAAGATCTTTGTTGCCAAGAATGGATCCTTTCTAGAGAAAGAGTTTCTCTCGAAAGAAGTAAGTGGGAGGAAAGTAGAACTTGATGAAGTATTGCCTCTTGAACCGGAGAGTGGCGCAGCTCAGGAAATTGTTCCTGAGGTGCCTGCACCGACTAGAGAGGAAGTTAATGATGATGATCATGAAACTTCAGATCAAGTTGCTACTGAACTTCGTAGGTCCACAAGGACACGTTCCGCACCAGAGTGGTACGGCAATCCTGTCTTGGAAATCATGTTGTTAGACAACGGTGAACCTTCGAACTATGAAGAAGCGATGGCGGGCCCAGATTCCGACAAATGGCTGGAAGCCATGAAATCCGAGATAGGATCCATGTATGAAAATGAAGTATGGACTTTGACTGACTTGCCCGATGATCGGCGAGCCATAGAAAATAAATGGATCTTTAAGAAGAAGACAGACGTGGATGGTAATGTAACCATCTATAAAGCTCGGCTTGTCGCTAAGGGTTATCGACAAGTTCAAGGGGTTGACTACGATGAGACTTTCTCACCCGTAGCGAAGCTGAAGTCCGCCCGAATCATGTTAGCAATTGCCGCATTCTATGATTATGAGATATGGAAAATGGACGTCAAAACGGCATTCCTTAATGGTTTCCTTAAGGAAGAATTGTATATGATGCAGCCGGAAGGTTTTTTCGATCCTAAGAATGCTGACAAGGTGTGCAAGCTCCAACGCTCGATCTATGGGCTGGTGCAAGCATCTCGGAGTTGGAACATTCATTTTGATGAGATGATCAAAGCGTTTGGGTTTACGCAGACTTATGGAGAAGCCTGCATTTACAAGAAAGTGAGTGGGAGCTCTGTAGCATTTCTCATATTGTATGTGGATGACATACTGTTGATGGGAAATGATATAGAATTCTTGGAAAGCATAAAGGCCTACTTGAACAAGTGTTTTTCAATGAAGGATCTTGGAGAAGCTGCATATATATTAGGCATCAAGATCTATAGAGATAGATCGAGACGCCTAATTGGTCTTTCACAGAGTACATACCTTGACAAGATATTGAAGAAGTTCAATATGGATCAGTCCAAGAAGGGGTTCTTGCCTGTGTTGCAAGGTACGAGATTGAGCACGGCTCAATGCCCGACCACGGCAGAAGATAGAGAAAATATGAGTGTCGTCCCCTATGCCTCAGCCATAGGGTCTATCATGTATGATATGCTGTGTACCAGACCTGATGTAAACCTTGCCGTAAGTTTGGTAGGAAGGTACCAAAGTAATCCCGGCATGGAACACTGGACAGCGGTCAAGAATATCCTGAAGTACCTGAAGAGGACTAAGGATATGTTTCTCGTTTATGGAGGTGAAGAAGAGCTCGTCGTAAAGGGTTACGTCGATGCTAGCTTCGACACAAATCTGGATGACTCTAAGTCACAAACCGGATACGTGTATATTTTGAATGGTGGGGCGGTAAGCTGGTGCAGTTGCAAGCAAAGCGTTGTGGCGGGATCTACATGTGAAGTGGAGTACATGGCAGCCTCGGAGGCAGCACAAGAAGCAATCTGGGTGAAGGAGTTCATTACCGACCTAGGAGTCATACCCAGTGCGTCGGGCCCGACGACTCTCTTCTGTGACAACACTGGAGCTATTGCCCTTGCCAAGGAGCCCAGGTTTCACAGGAAGACCAGGCATATCAAGCGTCGCTTCAACTCCATTCGTGAAAGTGTTCAAAATGGAGACATAGATATTTGTAAAGCACATACAGACCTGAATGTGGCAGATCCGTTGACTAAACCTCTCCCTAGAGCAAAACATGATCAACACCATAACTCTATGGGTGTTCGATTCATCACAATGTAACTAGATTATTGACTCTAGTGCAAGTGGGAGACTGTTGGAAATATGCCCTAGAGGCAATAATAAAATGGTTATTATTATATTTCTTTGTTCATGATAATTGTCTATTGTTCATGCTATAATTGTGTTATCCGGAAATCGTAATACATGTGTGAATACATAGACCACAACACGTCCCTAGTAAGCCTCTAGTTGACTAGCTCGTTGATCAAAAGATAGTCATGGTTTCCTGACTATGGACATTGGATGTCATTGATAACGGGATCACATCATTAGGAGAATGATGTGATGGACAAGACCCAATCCTAAGCATAGCTCAAAGATCGTGTAGTTCGTTTTCTATAGCTTTTCCGAATGTCAAGTATCATTTCCTTAGACCATGAGATTGTGCAACTCCCGGATACCGTAGGAGTGCTTTGGGTGTGCCAAACGTCACAACGTAACTGGGTGACTATAAAGGTACACTACGGGTATCTCCGAAAGTGTCTGTTGGGTTGGCACGAATCGAGACTGGGATTTGTCACTCCGTATGACGGAGAGGTATCTCTGGGTCCACTCGGTAATGCATCATCATAATGAGCTCAATGTGACCAAGTGGTTGATCATGGGATCATGCATTACGGTACGAGTAAAGTGACTTGCCGGCAACGAGATTGAACGAGGTATTGGGATACCGACGATCGAGTCTCGGGCAAGTAACGTACCGATTGACAAAGGGGATTGTATACGGGATTGATTGAATCCTCGACATCGTGGTTCATCCGATGAGATCATCAAGGAGCATGTGGGAGCCAACATGGGTATCCAGATCCCGCTGTTGGTTATTGACCGGAGAGTCGTCTCGGTCATGTCTGCGTGTCTCCCGAACCCGTAGGGTCTACACACTTAAGGTTCGGTGACGCTAGGGTTGTTGAGATATTAGTATACGGTAACCCGAAAGTTGTTCGAAGTCCCGGATGAGATCCCAGACGTCACGAGGAGTTCCAGAATGGTCCGGAGGTGAAGATTTATATATATAGGAAGTCAAGTTTCGGCCATCGGGAAAGTTTCGGGGGTAATCGGTATTGTACCGGGACCACCGGAAGGGTCTCGGGGGTCCACCAGGTGGGGCCACGTATCCCGGAGGGCCCCATGGGCTGAAGTGGGAGGGGAACCAGCCCCTAGTGGGCTGGTGCACCCCCCATGGGCCTCCCCCTGCGCCTAGGGTTGGAAACCCTAGGGGTGGGGGCGCCCCACTTGGCTTGGGGGGCACTCCACCCCCCTTGGCCGCCGCCCCCCTTGGAGATTGCATCTCCTAGGGCCAGTGCCTCCCCCTAGGGTCCTATATATAGTGGGGGGGAGGGACGGTAGCCGCACCCTAGCCCCTGGCGCCTCCCTCTCCCTCCCGTGACACTTCTCCCTTTCCCTGAGCTTGGCGAAGCCCTGCCGAGATCACCGTTGCTTCCACCACCACGCCGTCGTGCTGCTGGATCTCCATCAACCTCTTCTTCCCCCTTGCTGGATCAAGTTGGAGGAGACGTCTTCCCAACCGTACGTGTGTTGAACGCGGAGGTGCCGTCCGTTCGGCGCTAGGTCATCGGTGATTTGGATCACGACGAGTACGACTCCATCAACCTTGTTCTCTTGAACGCTTCCGCTCGCGATCTACAAGGGTATGTAGATGCACTCCCCTCTCCCTCGTTGCTAGATGACTCCATAGATTGACCTTGGTGATGCGTAGAAAATTTTAAAATTCTGCTACGTTCCCCAACACGGAGCACCTCGTCCTGGCACATGCATGGGATCCAGAACCTTTTTGAAACCTTCACCATCAAGGTTAGCCGATTGTGGCATCAAGGGACCAAACCTAATGCTGTTACCCTAAGCATTAGTTGATCCCTTGCTATCAGCTTGTTCACTTGTTGATCCTTTGCAAACATCTTGTCCTTCCAAAACCCTTTTTAGATGCCGAAACGCCTCATCAGAGTGGCATACCTTGAAACATGCTGCGTGACTAAAATTCCTTAGCTTACGGTACCTTTGTAGGGCTGCAGAGTATGCATACATCTGGCTCTTTCTGGTCGGTGTGAATGCACATTTTGCACTCATTGTCCATCGAGTGGGAACACAACACCTGGGCAGTGTTTCTTCTTGTAAAATTCCTAATATTTAAAATATGTGGGAACATGGTGTGCCTGCGCATTCTAATTTGCGGCAAGAACAACTGATACTGCGAAGCATACCTTCCTTCGACTCCGTGCGCACTTCGATCTTTTTATCCATTATTTCCTTCTTAGACACAACGTATGTGGTAACCTCTGCTGCATCAAGTACCTCTCCGATCTCACATTTTTTGACAACATCTATGCTCCATATGACCAACTTAAACACAGCAGAAGTGTGTTTCTCAAGAACTGAAGCATTTTCCTCTGTGAACGGAACGGGCTGCAAGGCCTCGACGTATTGGAGAGCCTCATTCAAGCGTCGCGATGCAAGGCAACGCTCATAGTGCTCTAGCATTTGAAACAACGTCATCTTAGCCTCAAGATGCGTATGTAGCACTGAGTTTAAACTCTCACTCCGCTGATTGCTGCTCAATCCTAGGAAACAACGGCCCTCAAGATATGGAGCACACCACAGTTTTCTCATCTTATACATATGATGCAGCCAGGAGTCCTCACTTGTTACTTTATTCCGTTGTAAGAAGTGTAACCATTTTATCTCATGCTCTTCAATGGAAGATGTATCATATATGAAAGATCGGAATTCCTCCTTTACCGCGTCATCATGCAGATGGCGTACAATGTTCTGCTGAATGTGCCATATACAGAGCCTATGGTTTGAGTCAGGCCACACCATCCTGATTGCTCTTTGCATTGCAAGGTCCCCATCCGTGATCACAGATATAGGATGCTTCTGTCCCATAGCATCAGAAAAGGTCCGTAACATCCACTCGTATGCCTGGCTTGTTTCATGTGAAATGATACCACATGCAAAAATAATGGTGTTGCGGTGGTGATTCAACCCGACAAACGGCACAAATGGCAGATTGTACTTATTGGTTTTGTATGTGCTATCAAAAACAATAACGTCTCCGAAAGCCTCGTAGTCAAGTCGGGATTGACTATCACACCAGAACAGTCCCTTCAGATGGCCAGCTTCATCAACCAAGTACCTAAAGAAAAAATCTGAATCTTGCTCTTGCCTCGCCACCATGTGATTGATCATCGTTTGAGCATCCCTGGAAGAAATTATTTCCTGCTTGTTAGCATGGCAGAAATTGTAAATGTCCCTCATAATGCATCCAACCTCATCATATCCACCGTATTGCATGCACATAATATCCATAATATGGTGTTTTCTGATCCCAGATTTTTCCATGTCTGCAATGTCCGCTTTCTGCTCATCGCTAATTCTTCTGTGTGAACGCAAAAGACACGACAGATCCCGTGGGGCTAGAGGATGGTTGTGTTCATTATTGAAATCCTTGACAAACCACTAACCTGTTTCCTCTTGTCTTGCAATCACCAATTTAGCTTTACACCCTACACGAGTTATACTCCGTGGCCTCCTCTTTCTATCTTCCATCTTCCACTTCATGTGCTTCTCTTCATGAACCCCTTCACGAATACACACAAATTTCCTTAAAATTATATGGCAGTTGGATCCATCCCACTCGACATAGCTTCTCGGGACACTAAAACCTTTCTCAAGACCATATTTGTTATAGAATGTATAACCTTCATCCTCACTATTAAACATCTTCTTGGCAATATGATAGTACTCCATCATTGACTCGTGACTTACATCCGCCATGTCTTCCTGCATCACAATTCAGACGAATAAAAATCTGAAAGGACAAACGTAAATGCATGCAAAACCCAGTATGAAATCTTGCGTGGAATTTTAAACTTTGCTCCTTGTACATGTTATGGCAAGCAATTATAAACGTCCATAAACTGGGTCCCCCGTAAACTAGTGAAGTGACCATGGAAACCTAAATCGATGATGACTAAACAAATCTAAGTAGGAAGTGCAGGCTACAAATCAAAGTAAGTTGAGATTCGGGCGATTCATACCTTAAGATGCAAGTCCGGAAGCGATGGGATCAGCGGGGGGCTTTCTCCTATACCGCCGCCGCCATCGCCACCGACACTGTCGCCGCAGATGTCACGCCTTATTCTTCTTCCTGTCGCCGACCACGTCTTTTATAGTGAAGGGGACCAGGAGAGAAGGACGAGAACGACGCCGATGACGATGAATTGGTTCCTCTCGCCGGGCTCGTCGGACAGAAGGAAGAGGACGAGAAGGAGGACTTGACCGAGCTACTAGATCTAGACATGGTTCTGGTCGTGGACGTGATTGGTTGATTTTTTTTACTCTAGACCATTATGCCCTTCTCTGATTAAACTAATTAAGTTAATTCATTTTTAATCCCTCACCAGATCGGACGGCTAATAAAAATCGGAGGGGTAAGTACTCGAAAGTACTCCCAGTACCGCCCCAATCACCGTAAAGGAGCTCTTATAATTAAGCCTCTCAAAAATAAAAAGTCACTTTGAAGGATGAGCTCCGACAGCCCTATATTTTGAATAGTGCTAAAATAGTGTTTCGAAGTTCCAAAAAAATCTGAACAAAATTCAACATGTTTATATGGATGGATATTACACATGTAAAAATTTCGATGTTGAAATAAATAACCATGTGAGTTACACAAAATGACAAAATCGTGATTTTGGAAAGATGAACAATGCATGTATTATTTAGAATCATCATTCGTCATTTTTGTATAGCTCGCATGTTTATTTATTTCATCATCAAACTTTATACATATGTAATATACATCCATACGATCATGTAGAATTCTTTTCAAAATATTTTGAAACTTAAAATATCATTTTTTTATTATTATTTAAAGGGAACACTTTGTTTTTCCCACTCTAGCTTTTGCCAATTTTTCTTATGCCACTCTAGAATTTGACATCTCACTCTTGCCACTCTTAACTTTTGACAATATATCACTTTTGCCATTCCATGGCAAAAGCAAAATTTCCAGAGTGGCAATTGTGATACATTGTCAAAAGTTAAGAGTGGCAAAAGTGAAATAAAAAATGATCGTTTTTGCCATGGAATGGCATTTGTGATGTATTGTCAAAATTCAAGAGTGGCAAAAGTGAGATGTCAAATTTTAGAGTGGCATAAGCAAAATTGATAAAAGCTAGAGTGGCAAAAAATAAGTTCCTCCAATGCACCCAGGCTCCAAAATTCCACTCTCACTCAGAAAGGAGTATATAGCTATGTACTACTGAACTTGGCTGTACCTTGATGTGATGTATTGTTTCTTGTTATTTTTTCCATATATACTTCAAGTTGCCACTGCTCTGCAGGCTTATGTATGTATTTCCTGCATTAATAATGTGGTTACAACATTCATCATTCATGACACTATATATTTTCTCGTTTGATTTGTTTGTGAGAATGGAACATGCTTACCCGTTGTCTTCTTGGCGTGTGAATGAATGAAAAGCTCTGGCTGGCGCATGACTAATGGTGTGCTTGTCAAAGCCTAACATCATGTCGCACTAGAATGTATTGGGGGTATATTTCTTCACAACTACTCAGTACTAATTATAGCTAACCACATTTGTTTGGTTATCTTTCAGCCTATCCATGGGCTGTCCAATGATAGTTGAGAACTTGAGATATCATCTTTGTAGATTGACGATGTTGAACTTGTTGTTTATTTCGACATGGCCTAGGATTTTTTTTTTGGTGTTTTAGTTCGTCGATCTGCATCCCTACCCCTCATTATGTGAACATTGGCAGTTTGCATACATGTGTAGTTAATCATCTTCCCCATAACTATAATTCATCAAGTCACCAAAGAAGTCCGTCAGCAGCCAATCTGGACGTACGTCGTTGCCATTGTTAAGTCACCAAAGAATGCCCTAATCTTTGGACTATTGTTGCTTGTTATTGGAAGCTGGTCTTAGTGTCTGACAGACACGAGTGGTATCAGACGCACGCACTCTCGGTCTTTCCTTGTCGCTGTTTCGTTCGTTCAAACGACGCGCAAAGAGGTTTGAAGATTCCTTCCCACACACCGGTCAAGTCAAGCTAAGCTTCTACGCATTTTCCCAGCTCGTAAAATCTGACTGCCCGTCCGTCCGTCATCTCAATCATCCCACCATCTCACGCGCTAATTTTCTCCCTCTCTGAGACCACTTTCTTGTCTCTGCTTTTTTTTTAAGAGTAAATTGCATCCTAGGTCCTCGAACTATTTTGAAGGTGTCATGTAGGTCCTTAAACTATGAAAAGTGTCATCTACGTTCTCTAAAATTCTTGAAGTGTAATAAGTGGATACATATGTGACACCTCCGAAATAGTTTAAGGACCTACATGACACATTTGAAATAGTTTGAGGACCAGGATGACACTTATATTGCACTTTGAGGACCTGGATAATGATTTTCATAGTTTGAGAACCTACGTAACACCTCTAAAATAGTTCGAGAACCTATGATGCACTTCACTCTTTTTTTAACAGAAGATGGAAAGGGAAGCCGTTGCCCAAACCAACAGAAAACAGCACACGCGCTCGTGCGATAGAAAGAAGATGAGATTTCATCTTCAAAATCTGATGTTTTCTTGTACTCCTACTAGAAAAGAAAGTGAAAAACAAAGAGGAGAATGCGTAAACAGATGTTCACTAATCAATGCCTGCAAACTAATGGCAGAACCGAAGTTAACCTGATAACCTAAATATGGCTCACGACGCATCAGTTCAGCCGGTACTGGAGTTCACTGTGCTGCTATCATGTGTCCCACACGTTGACCCAAATATTCAACAATTTTTATAGCAACCTCAAGGCCAAAGGGGCAAACGGAACAGAGGAAGACGATTCGAGAAAGTGTTGAACTGGTCAGCAGTTTGGCTATGGTTTGGACTTTCTGATCTCACTTACATCTCTGTCTGGACGGTCTAAGCGAGAGCAAGACCGTGGACCGGTCCAAGATTCTGATGGTTTTTGTGGATCCCCGTGGAGCTCAACCAAACCCGACCCGGGACTTCCAATAGCCATACGTAGTGGTGCAAGCGTCATCATGTTTCGTGCTGCGCTCATCGTTTATTTCAGAATTTGTTCATCACTTGTCTAAAATTTGTTGGAATTATGTGTCATGCGTGCCACTATATTCAAATTATTTGGAATTGGTAATATCCAGAATACCTCATTATGAAATTTAATATGTACTCCCTCCGGTCTTTTTTAGTCCGCATATAAGTTTTGTCCGAAATCAAAGTATCTCTACTTTGATCAAACTTATATAGAAAAAAGTATCAATATTGAAAATGCTTTGACCAACTTATAAAAAAGTATCAATATTGAAAATGCCAAATCAATATTTTAAGAATCATTACGAACTGTAGTTTCATAATATATATATATATTTGGTATTGTAGATGTTGATATTTTTAATATTAATTCGGTCAAACTTTGCAAAATTTGACTTGACACGAATATAATACACGGAGTAAAAAGGACGGGGGGGAGTATTTATACGTGGAATTACTTTGCATGTTTAATATGAAATTATTTCTTGTTGGGATGTACTTAAATATTATATGCTTATAAAAAAGCTGATTGATTATCGGCGGAACAAAATATACTATGTATATTGAAAAGACAACCCTGATACTCTCATAATTGGAAAGAATTAAATCGATGGTTTATGGTATTGTTCATCAGCCCGCCCCACTTACATCCATAGTCATACACCGAGAACTCAAAAAGATGAATAATTTTCCTAGCATAATTATGTTTCGTCGGCTAGCTGTTCTTACGGTAGATCAAGCCATAGCCTTGTTAAAATACATTAAGATGCGTGCTACAATAAGGGAATAATGACATTTTTTGTATCTTATGTAAACTAATATTTGACAAATTAGCAAGAAGACATCTTCTGATATTGTGCTGCTCCTCCCACTTTTTCCTCACAATGTTGTGGCTGTACAGGCGGCCCCTTCTCTCGACCCTCCTCCGATGTCGCCGTCAATGGTGTCACTCACGCTTCCACCATCACCACCGAGTCACCCGTCGCCTAGGGCGGTGTGGTTTGAACGCTCGTGGAGTCAAGTCATTCGTGTTGGCTCGAAGGCAAGCGTCAATGGCCCGACGTTCTCTATGTTGTTTACAACGGTGGTGGTATCAGAGCCATTGCTACCGGTGGATGACCAGATCACCTGTATTTCCTTGAGTCATCAGAGGACCTTGAGTGGACGAAGTCTAAAGCAGCTCCTCTACCCACCATGTCCAAGAGGCATCAAACCGCCACCTTGAAGCAGAAGAACGCAATTTTGACGCGTGCAGCGATCATCGTGTAATAGCGACATGCCAAGGAGCCAGAGAAATTGCCTTTCATCCTTCTGAGAGTAAGTTGCCGAGTAGAATCCCTTTGTCTACTTCTGGGGGGAAGAGTTGCAATGATCATGATTGTTGTTGTTGTAGGTCGACGAAGACAAAGCTCCTAAAGGGCAAGCAAAGTGCCCTGGACCCGGTCAAGGCACAATCCCTTCGTGTCGGACCCTGGACAAAACCTGCACTAAGTGTTTAAAGTGTCCCTTCTGTTGGGGAACACAGTAATTTCAAAAAAAATTCTACGCACACGCAAGATCTATCTAGGTGATGCATAGCAACGAGAGGAGAGAGTGTTGTCCACGTACCCTCATAGACCATAAGCGGAAGCGTTATGACAACGCGGTTGATGTAGTCATACATCTTCACGATCCGATCGATCCTAGAACCAAAGGTACGACACCTCCGCGATCTGCACACGTTCAGCTCGGTGACGTCCCACGAACTCTAGATCCAGCTGAGTGTCGACGGAGAGTTTCGTCAACACAACAGCGTGATCATGGTGATGATGAAGCTACCGGCGCAGGGCTTCACCTAAGCACTGCAACGATATGACCGAAGTATATAAAGGAGCAAGGGGGAAGGCCGAACGGCCCTTGGGGCGCCCAAGGAGGGGAGGAATCCTCCTCCTGGTAGGAGTAGGATTCATCCTTTCCTAGTCCTACTAGGAGGGGGAAGGAAGGAGTGGGACAGGGAAAGGAAAAGGGGGGCGCCGCCCCCTTCCTAGTCCAATTCGGACTCAAGGGGGAGGGGGTGCGCGACCTGCCCTGGCCGCCCCTCTCTCTCTCCACTAAGGCCCATCTAGGTCCATTAGTTCCATGAGGGGTTCCGGTAACCCTCCGGCACTCCGGTTTTATCCGAAACCACCCGGAACACTTCCAGTGTCCGAATACAGCCGTCCAATATATCAATCTTTATGTCTTGACCATTTCGAGACTCCTCGTCATGTCCATGATCATATCCGGGACTTCAAACTACCTTCGGTACATCAAAACACATAAACTCATAATACCGATCGTCACCGAACGTTAAGCGTGCGGACCCTATGGATTCGAGAACTATGTAGACATGACCGAGACTCATCTCCGGTCAATAACCAATAGCGGAACCTGGATGCTCATATTGGTTCCTACATATTCTACGAAGATCTTTATCGGTCAAACCACATAACAACATACGTTGTTCCCTTTGTCATCAGTATGTTACTTGCCCAAGATTCGATCGTCGGTATCTCAATACCTAGTACAATCTCGTTACCGGCAAGTCTCTTTACTCGTTCTGTAATGCAACATCCCGTAACTAACTCATTAGTCATATTGCTTGCAAGGCTTGTAGTGATGTGCATTACCGAGAGGGCCCAGAGATACCTCTCCGATACACGGAGTGACAAATCCTAATCTCGATCTATGCCAACTCAACAAACACCATTGGAGACACCTGTAGAGAATCTTTATAGTCACCCAGTTACGTTGTGATGTTTGATAGCACACTAAGTGTTCCTCCGGTATTCGGGAGTTGTATAATCTCATAGTCATAGGAACATGTACAAGTTATGGAGAAAGCAATAGCAGTAAACTAAACGATCAAAGTGCTAAGCTAACGGATGGGTCAAGTCAATCACATCATTCTCTAATGATGTGATCCCGTTTATCAAATGACAACTCTTTGTCCATGGCTAGGAAACTTAACCATCTTTGATCAACGAGCTAGTCAGGTAGAGGCATACTAGTGACACTCTGTTTGTATACGTATTCACACATGTACTAAGTTTATGGTTAATACAATTCTAGCATGAATAATAAACATTTATCATGATATAAGGAAATATAAATAACAACTTTATTATTGCCTCTAGGGCATATTTCCTTCAGTCTCCCACTTGCACTAGAGTCAATAATCTAGATTACATTGTAATGATTCTAACACCCGTAGAGTCTTGGTGTTGGTCATGTTTTGCTCGTGAGAGAGGCTTAGTCAACGGGTCTGCAACATTCAGATCCGTATGTATCTTGTAAATCTCTATGCCTCCCTCCTTGACTTGATCGCGTATGGAATTGAAGCGTCTCTTGATGTGCTTGGTTCTCTTTGAAATCTGGATTTCTTTGCCAAGGCAATTGCGCCAGTATTGTCACAAAAGATTTTCATTGGACCCGATGCACTAGGTATGACACCTAGATCGGATATGAACTCCTTCATTTGCTGCTTCCGAAGCAGCTATGTACTCCGCTTCACACGTAGATCCCGCCACGACGCTCTGCATGGAACTGCACCAGCTAACAGCTCCACCATTCAATAAAAATACGTATCCAGTTTGTGACTTAGAGTCATCCGGACTAGTGTCAAAGCTAGCGTCGACGTAACCGTTTACGATGAGCTCTTTGTCACCTTCATAAACAAGAAACATTTCATTAGTCCTTTTCAGGTATTTCAGGATGTTCTTGACCGCTGTCCAGTGATCCACTTCTGAATTACTTTGGTACATCCCTGCTAAACTAATAGCAAGGCACACATCAGGTCTGGTACACAACATTGCATACATGATAGAACCTATGGCTGAAGCATAGGGAATGACTTTCATTTTCTCTCTATCTTCTGCAGTGGTCGGGCATTGAGTCTGACTCAACTTCACACCTTGTAACATAGGCAAGAAACCTTTCTTTGCTTGATCCATTTTGAACTTCTTCAAAATTTTATCAAGGTATGTGCTTTATGAAAGTCCAATTAAGCGTCTTGATCTATCTCTATAGATCTTGATGCCCAATATATAAGCAGCTTCGCCGAGGTCTTTCATTGAAAAATTCTTATTCAAGTATCCTTTTATGCTATTCAGAAATTCGGTATCATTTCCGATCAACAATATGTCATACATATATAATATCAGAAATGCTATAGAGCTCCCACTCACTTTCTTGTAAATACAGATTTCTCCAAAAGTCTGTATAAAACCATATGCTTTGATCACACTATCAAAGCGTATATTCCAACTCCGAGAGGCTTGCACCAGTCCATAAATGGATCGCTGGAGCTTGCACACTTTGTTAGCACCTTTTGGATCGACAAAACCTTCTGGTTGCATCATATACAACTCTTTTTTAAGATATCCAATGTTGCACCAGTCCATAAAATTAGCAAGAAGACATCTTCTGATATTGTGCTGTTCCTCCCTCTTTTTCCTCACAATGTTGCAGTTGTACAGGTGGCCCCTCCCCTCCCCCCTCCTTCGATGTCCCTGCCAATGGTGTCACTCGTGCTTCCACCACCACCACCGAGTCACCCGTCGCCTAGAGCTGCATGGTTTGAACGCTCGTGGAGTCAAGTCCTTCGTGTTGGCTCGAAGGGGAGTGTCAACGGCCCGACGTTCTCTATGCTGTTTACAACAACAACAGTATTAGAGCTGTTGCTACTGGTGGATGATCAGATCACATGTATTTCCTCGAGTCATCAAAGGACATGGAGAGGATGAAGTCTAAAATGGCTCCTCTACCTGCCATGTCCAAGCGGCATCAAACCGCCACCTTGAAGCAGAAGAACACGGTTTGGACGCGTGCAGCGATCGTCGTGTAATAGCGACATGCCAAGAGTGCTGAGTAGAATCCCTTTGTCTACTTCTGGAGGAAAGAGTAGCAATGATCATGATTGTTTGTTGTAGGTTGACGAAGACGGAGCTCCCAAAGGGCAAGCAAAGTGCCCTAGACCTGGTGAGGGCACAATTCCTCCGTGTTGGACCCCTGGATAGCACCTGCACCGAGTGTTTGAAGTGTCCCTTCACCACTGCCTTCCTTCTGATAGGATGACACGTCGTCGACTTTTCGCCGTCTACCCACCAGTAGGAGGAGTCTAATGTTGGAATCAGTGCTCTTCCTGAGATGTAGATATAAATAGTTTTCTCCATAAATTTGATCAATATTTGCAAAGTTTGACTTTAAAAAAAATATCTATATCTATGGGCACTACAATATGGAAAGAAAGGAGTACGAGGACACAACATAGTTGCCAGCTTGTGTTTACATAAGCACACCCGGTCTTTTTACATAAGTACAACATGGGAAGGTTCACTCGGTATTAACCCTTAATTTTTGTAAAAGAAGTGAATCAACCTGTGGTTGGATGGTTATGATATCCCGGTCCACCAGGTTCAAGTCCTATACTCCCTCCGTCGGAAATACTTGTCCTAAAAATCAATGTACCTAGACCTATTTTAATTATAGATACATCCATTTTATTCATTTCTAAGACAAGTATTTTCGGACGGAGGGAGTATTTGACATTGATGTTTGCATTATCCCTGGATTTATTTTAGGTTTTTGATGATGTTCGTTCAGTGGGAGTAGACGTTCCCGTTGACCGCGAAGCTCCTGTGGTGACTTCATAAAATCTCAAAATGTTATGCCGGCTCAGTCTCCGGGGATGTGCTCATAGAGATAGGATGTGCGTGCATGCATTTATCTATATGCTTGTGTATGTAAGCAACTTCGATTATACTATATTTAAAAAAACTGTCAAAAAGAAAAAAAATAAAAGCCATCCATTTGACCATCTAAACATTTGGGCATACACCCCCGATAGAAAGTGTTTAATTCACGGGCAAAACGGCCCGCAGCTGCAAAACCCTACCCGTACCCGGCAAGGCAGCAACCAATCAAGTGGCAGTCCAAACAATCCCCATCCAGTCAAACAAATCCCCTCCACCTCACTTGACTTGAACCCTGCCGCTATAAGATGGCTCGTCTCCCCGCCTCTCACCAGTCACCACCACCGCCTCCTCTCCTGCACCTCGCGATCGAGAGATATCGCCGATCACTTCCTCGCTTCCTTCCTTCTCCTCCGCCGATCGAACGTGTTCTTCCGTGTCCGCGGCAATGGAGAGCGTGGAGGGAAACGGCGCCGGCCGCGGGAACCTGCAGCTTGTGGTGTCGGAGCTGTGCCGCGTCCAGGAGCTGGTGCGGCAGCTGGAGCTGCACCTACACGCGCCGGACGCCTCCATCGACCTGTGCCGCGCCCTCACCGCCGAGATCTTCGCGCTCACCGACCGGTCCATCGGCTTCGTCGCCGCCGCACATTTCCCCGACGCCCCGACGACGCCCTCCAGCACGTCCAGCTCCCTCAGCGGCGTCTCCGACCAGCCCTTCAGGACCAACACCAAGAAGAGGTAAAAACAAAGCCCATGCTCGAACAGAGCACCATTGGAATTGGATCATCCAAAATGCACCGAATTGTTGTTGAATTCTTGGTGTCTCGTGGTTCTTGGCAGGAAGGCGACGACGAGGTGGACGAGCCAGGTGAGGGTGAGTGCGGCCGGCGGCGCGGAGGGGCCCGGCGACGACGGCCACAGCTGGAGGAAGTACGGGCAGAAGGACATCCTCGGCGCCAGGCACCCGAGGGCCTACTACCGCTGCACCCACCGCAACTCGCAGGGCTGCCCCGCCACCAAGCAGGTGCAGCGCGCCGACCAGGACCCCGCGCTCTTCGACGTCGTCTACCACGGCCAGCACACCTGCAGGCCAGGCGGCGGCGGCGGCGGGAGGAGGCCGCCGACGAACCACCACAACCCGCACGCGGAGAGCCTGCTGCAGAGCCTCAGAGCCGGCCTGACCGTGGACGCGGACCACGGCGCCCTGAACAACACGTCAGTCTCACCGCCGTCGATGGCCTCGCCTGTGGAGTCCGGCTCCAACGGTGGCCTGACCATGTCACCGTACCCGGTGCCGGCCGGCGCGTACACGGAGTGGCCGCTGGACGGCGACCTCCAGGAGGTGGTGTCGGCGCTCACAGCCGTGTCGGCCCCGAGCATGGACTGCCTTTTCGAGTTCGACCCGACCTTCGGCCTTGGTGCGCCCAACTTCTTCATGTGAGGACGACGAACAGAGCATCGAAGTGGAATTATATGACACTACCCAGCCCCTGCCTGTCCTTGGTAAGAGGGTAGAAGAACAGAGCATCAAAGTGCAGATTTAGGCACTAGGCAGAAAGCCTTAGGATATCTGAATAGTTATTTCTTTTCTTCTACTACAGTTTTGATTGGTTAGGTTCTGTTGATTTATTTTGTAAGGAAAGCAGAAAAAAATAAGGTGTTGAAATTCATCTTCTCCTGAATCCATGAACTGTATCCTGGAACTGTCCTTTAAAGCCCGCTATGTCTATGGACATTGGAGGAGTGTTCCTTTGTTGTGAAGGAAGTATCTGCTCCTTTTGTCAAGAACTTTTTTCTCTCGTAGAATCAAGTGTTCTGAGACTGGCAAGAAGAAACGTTGGAGCACATCAAATATAAACAGAGTGAGAAACACGTCCGGTTTCATGTTGTCAGACACTACTGTGAGAAAACAAGATGCACATTTGGAGGTCTCAATAAAGAAGCAAACTTCCAGAAATGCATTACCACAACAACTAGTGGTTACAATGACAGTCGCCAAAGTCCTAATCTGAGCTCGAGCTCAAATGTTCTTGGCATGAACAGTAAAAATAGAAAAAAAATCAAAAACAATTCAAAAATTTCTGATTTTTCTTTTGGCAAACAATAAGAATTTTTTTCATGTGCTCAAATTTTCTCATCATGGAAACACATTTGTGGAAGTCATGGCAAAAAGGATAAAATCAGCTCCCCAAAATGCTTCTGAAAGTAGCATCTTCGAATCATCATTTTTTTGCCACGACTTCCACAAATGTAATTCCATGATGAAACTTTGCAAGCACTAATTTTTTTAATGTTTTCCAAAAAGAAAATCAGAATTTTTTTCTTCATCTCTACTCCTAATGGAGCAGTTGATAGTCTCGCTTTCAGGTTTTTTTGTCCCACCTTCTATGGTTTTTTTGATACCTCCTCCCACCTTCGCTGATTTTTTTTCGTAGGTTATTTTTCGTCCCCTCCCCCCACTTTATCGGTTTATTTTCGCGTCACCCTCTCACACAACGAAAAAAATCTGAACAGATCAGAACTTTCCATACTGGCGCAAGCTATTTAGTAATATAGAATCAATCACGAACAATCTCTAAAGATCAAATCTAAATTAATTAACCTTACCTTAAATCACTCAATCACATTAATTAAAAAATAAATATTTGATTTTTAGAAAAATCGCTCAATCACATTAACCTTACCTTAACTCATGGATGGTAATCAATCTCCAAACAAAGGAAACAATACATCGATGGAGCAGTAAATAAACTCCCTTTCTTATGACATGTATATGATCTTTCCTTCCCTCTCCGTTGTCGAGCGTTCTTGATTCTCGAGGCCGATGTTTGGGCCGCGTCACTGCCTCGCGACGGTGCCGGAGGACGAGGACGGCAAGGCCGGGTGCCGCGGCACCGCGTTGGCCGCGGCTGGTGAAGGGGGCGAAGAAGGGCGGCTTCCCTGGCCGTGGCCGTGGCCCTGGGAGTTGGTGCGGTGGAAGCGGCACTTGAAGGACCCGGCGTGGGTGGCCGTCACACAGACGCACTTGGAAGCGGGCCTGTGGCCCGCGCCGAACAGCGCCGACGCCGACCCGGGCCACCTCCTCCGCGTATTCTTGGAGCTGTGGCTGGCCGATTTACATGAAATTAATTCCCTCAGTTGTAGTGGCAAATATAATACACATAATCCATATTGTTATGCACTAGCGTGTGCGTGTGTGAAATAGATGAATTATGGTCCCGTACCCAATAAGATAGATGTGTGTGTGTGTGTTAGAGAGAGAGAGGAAGAGGGGGAGAGAGAGTTAGGAAGAGGGAGGGAGAGAGTGTGTGTGTGAGGATTTGATGATAAAAAAGATCGCCAATATCACTTGATATATATGAGAATATTAATATTGAATTTTTAAAATTAATGTGGCCCTGTTACAACGCACGGGCGTTCTTCTACTTTTTTCAATCTCACAGTTCATCCGGGCTCATTTCAGCCCGTGCTATGAAACCCTTTGTCCAGCCAGTCAGTGCTATATCTCGCTTACTATGAGACGCACCGTCAGCTCACCTACAGTACCGCATGAAATGAGCCAGCCCAACAACGTTTTCCAGTGGTTTTATGAATCTTCTACGGACCTGAATGGACCAGTTTGGAACCTTCATAGGAGCAGTTTTAGAAACCTTCCTCCCACTTTTAGGAAATTCCAGGTGTTATTTTTATTTTTTATATCTATTTTTTCTTTATATTTTCCTTTGCTTTGCTTTATTTCATATTTTAATCCTTCTTTTGTAAAAAGAAGGATCGAACACTTTTTTACATGTCATCAACACACCTTCAAATTGTGACAATAATTATTTACCTTTTCATAAAAAAATAAAAATGAGTGGACATTTTTGAAATGTTGTGAACATTTTAAAAAGTTATATGATAATTGTTCACGTTCTCATGAACATTTTTAAAACGTCAGATGTTTATGTGAGTGTTGTGAACATTTTTTATGTGCCACGAGCATTAAAAAAACATTCCATGAACAATCCTTTACAACGAGGTGTGAAGAAACATGTTGGTTTGGCCAAAACATTGAGGCCCTTGTCTTATGCCTACAAAGTTCGCAGATCCGATCTTCGATGCATACAACAACTCATTCTTCATCATCGAGTATCCAGACATCGTGCTTACTTTAAAAAACAACGAGATGTTCAAAACAAAAATTATATGGCATTTGATCGAACACCTGTAAGGTGTGGTGTCCACCATGGACGGCGTTGGTAGGGGGAAGAGGGTACCTGGCTACAGCCGGATCCTGGGTGGACGGTGGCATAGTCCAAGGCGAGCATGCGAGTGGGTGAGGGATGCAAACGTCCGAGGATGCCTAGGCGGCGCCCGGAGAGGTGCAGCGGCGGGTGAGAAGGATGGTGCAGATGCAAAGTAAAGGAGAAGTAGGGCGGAGTGGAAGGAAAGTGGACCAGAAGAAGATTTGAGTGGGTCAGGGATGTCGGAGTCCTATGTCATGGCGGTTCGGACACACAGAGCCACCTCAGTTTGCATCTGGTTTGCGGCTATTCGGACAACTGGACTGGTCCGCAGATCAAGGGGTACCACGTTGAATGAGAAGTTGCGTCTGAACACTTTGTTCGGACGGTTGCTGGTCTTTTGAGGGTCCGTGTCGAAGATGCCTTTAATTTTTTTTGGACTTTACATTCTTTTCAAGTAGGTAGAGATAAATGTAGATATATAAATATAGATATATTCTTCTCGGGATTTCTTGGCAGGGAGGACAACGCCGGATGGTTTCAACGATACAATTATAGTCATGATCCCCAAGGTGGCCTCACCTGAGACGCTTTCCCAGTTCAGACCAATTAGTCTGTGCAATGTATTGTATAAAATCGCGTCAAAAACCTTGGCTAATAGGCTCAAGGTGGTGTTGCCGGTGTTGATTGCGGAGGAGCAAAGTGCGTATCACGGATAATGTTTTGGTGGCATACGAGTGCATTCATGCTATCAGGAAGAGGAAGAGGAGGAAGCCACTGTGTGCAATTAAACTTGACATGATGAAGGCTTATGACAGAGTGGAGTGGATCTTTCTGGATCAAGTTAATGACAAAATATGGTTTCTCTGCTCACTGGAGAGAGATGATCATGAGGTGTGTAATGACTGCGAGTTTCTCAGTGAAACTAAATGGTGCCTTATCCCGCAGATTCTTGCCTTCTAGGGGCCTTCGGCAAGGTGACCCGTTATCGCCTTATCTTTTTCTCTTCTGTGTTGAGGGCTTTTCAGCTTTGCTTAAACATGCCCGGGAGGAGAAGAGGATTAAGGGTGTATCGTTTGGGAGCACTGGCCCCACGGTCACTCATCTACTATTTGCTGACGACAGTATCGTTTTCGTGGAGGGATCCCAAGACAATTTCCTTTGTCTTCGCGCTATTTTGCAGGATTATGAAGTGGTGTCCGGTCAAAGAGTCAATTTGGAGAAATCTGCTATATTTTTTGGGAGAGATAGTGGCAATGAAGATAAAGAGCTACTTAAACAAACAATTAGCATAGCTTCTGAGGCTCTTGGGGAGAGATATTTGGGCCTACCAACGGTGGTGGGAAAATTCAAGGAAGGAACGTTTAAATACGTCAAGGAGAGTGCAAAGGGAAAAGTGTCAGGATGGAAGGGCCAGGGGCTGTCTAAGAAGGCCAGGGAAGTGTTGATCAAATCGGGACTTCAATCTACTCCTACTTTCACTATGAGCTGTTTTCAACTCGCAAAGAAAATGTGCGGGAACCTGTCATCTATTTCGTCTAACTTCTGGTGGGGTGAGGCTAATGGTGAGAAAAGAGTACATTGGATTGCATGGGATAAAATGTGCACTAGGAAGCAGGAAGGTGGTCTTGGTTTTAGGGATCCAGAAGCCTTCAATCAAGCACTACTAGCCAAGCAAGCATGGAGGATGCTGCAGATGCCAGAGTCATTGTGTGCAAGAGTTCTTAGAGCGAGATACTTCTCAGATAGCTCCATTCTCAGTGCCACTTGTCCGGCGGCGGGGGGTCGTTCACGTTTAGGAGCATTCTTCATGGCCGAGATCTACTCTTGGAAGGACTGATTTGGAGAATTGGAGATGGCTCACAAGTGCGTATACATCATGATAATTGGATACCAAGAAAGGGCAGCCTGAAGCCACTGGGCCAGGTGTTTGTCCCGGGCATTACGAGAGTTGGGGACCTGCTGAATAACACAAGCACCGGATGGGACTAGGCTAAGGTTCAGAACATGTTCCCGCCGGCGGAGGCCCGTGAGATCTTGCAAATTTCAGTGGGGGGGGCCGACTGTTGAGGACTATCTCGCATGGAACTATACGAGGGATGGTGTTTTCACTGTTAGATCGGCATACCACCTATGCATGGGTCTAAAACGAGCTAGGACTGGCGGCCCGGGGACGTCCTCCTCGGTGGAAGAGCATAGAGCATGGATGAATCTGTGGGATACGGTTGCCCCGGGCAGAGTCAAAATACATACATGGCGGCTTATTCGAAACGGGCTGGCGGTGGGTTTTGAGCTTCATAGGCGCAAGATTAAGCCTGGGGTGTTCTGTGTGGTGTGTGGAAGAGAGGAGACGAACATACACAGGTTTTGGAGATGCCCACATTCTGCAAAGTTTTGGAAGGTGTTGTACTCGGAATTGGGAGCACCGGCGGCGATCCCGCCGGAGTCAGTAAGCTCCCAGAGTGCACTAGCTCAATGGCTTCTATCATGGTTTGCTGAAGCGTCGGACGATGCTCGAGCTATAATGGTGCGGGTTTATATGTGTTGTGGATGGCACGAAATAATGCGAGAGATGGGAAGAGGATAGAGGAAGCGGCGGACACGGCAGCCATGGTTAGGAGACTTATGGAAGAGTGGCAGAATGTTAACGGTAGAGCGAGCAAAGTTCCGTCACTAATCCCGGTCCAAAAGTGGAGTGTTCCAGAAGAAGGGTGGATCAAGGCGAATATTGACGGGGCATCTACTAAAGGAGGGGAGAAGGGGGGCGGTGGTGTGGTTTTCAGGAATGAAGAAGGAGCTTCCGTCGCAACAGCCTGCCACTACTACCCTATGGGCAGGGACCCAGCAATGGTAGAGCTCCAAGCTTGTAAGAGGGCAGTGCAACTCACGGGGGATCTAAACTTCGCGAAATTACACCTTGAGATGGACTGCCTGGGGGTGGTACGCAAGCTGCAGAGTGAGGAAAATGATTTATCGGCGTTGGGACCTTTGATTAAGGAGGTGAAAAACATGCTGGCCACAAGGGACTGGAAGGTGACTTGGGTCCGGAGGACAGCGAATGGAGCTGCGCATGGGTTAGCAAAAGAGGGGGTGGTTAATAATCTTTGCAAAGTTTGGGTCAATGGACCCCGGATTGTATTTTGCACATTATTGCGGCAGAAATTCCTGCTTTTTATGAATAAATAAAGACGTGGTAGACCTAAAAAAACCGAGAAAAAAAAATAGAAATGGCGCGGGCTAGTTAACGCGGTGCTTTCCTTCCCTCTGCTCACGCACCGCTTTTCTCCTCCCCTTTCGCCACTTCCACCACCGGGATATTCTTTCCTGCTCGAAGACCAACGACCGGGGATATTTTCATCTCGCGCGCCGAATCCTCTCCGAATCCTGAGGGCTCCAGCCTCCAGGGACCTCCACCGCGATTCGAGATTCCGTGCCGGCCAGCAGGACCGCCCGCTGCAGGCCTCCGGCTCCCAGGGAGGTAAATCATCCGCCATAGGTGCTGCCGTCGGCGCGCGCGTTTTTCCGCCGATTATCTTTGGAGGGTTTGGTCTTGCTGCGTCCGAATGCGTGATCCCTCCCTCCCTCCCTGCCGCGCTGGGTTGCTCCGCTCGTCTCGGTGGTTTGGGAGGTTTTGGCCGGCCGCCGAGCTGCGCTTGCACGACTCTTGTTCGCAAGTTGCAGTCTTTTTCTCAGAGTTTCTCGATTCCTTTCTGGAATTCACGCGATTCTTGTGGTTTTCCTTGGCAGGGACGATGGCCGTGTACTTGAACGACGATTTGGAAGACCTGCAAGACGACCACTTCGACTCCGACGGGTTTGGCTTCTCCGGCGGCCGCGACGGCCATCCCTCAAGCCCGGTATGGTTAACCAAGTCTCACTACATGTAATAATTTAGTAGTTCGTGTGTTGGTTCAATCCTTCAATACGGAAGCAGGTGGTTAATGGAGTGTTCTTACGTGCAGACCACACATTAATTCTGCTAAAGCTAAATAAAGCATGTTGGCAATTCAGCCACGGAATATGTAGGATAACATTTGCAAATCTTGCCGATGGCCCCACCTAGTGGAAATGGTTGGCACTAAAAGGAAATTTTAGTGCTAGATTAGCTTTCGGAGTGCCTGCCGAAATACAACAACATCACTATTGAGGTGGACATATGTGATGGCAACGAGCCAACAACTGGGACACCTACTAAATCATGATGTAGGAATGTGCACATGGACATTTATGATTTTTAGTAATATTGTGCTAGTTTTCAATGGTGCAGTATAACATACAGATACTTGAGCCTTTCTAGATATGTTACTTTTTCTTTTTATTAGATTAGTCTGAATTATTTGGTTTGTCTGAACAATTGCATTCTTTCATTTGTTTAAAGGCCATTAAGACCTCAATTTTGTTCTTGTTGTAGAATAAGCATAAGAATGATACATCAGCCGTGCAGTACAGAAATGGAAAAGACATGCAAGGGATACCATGGGAGAGGTTAAAATACAGTAGAGATCAGTATCGCAAGATGAGGCTGGAGCATTACAAGAATTATGAGAACCTCGCGAGGTCACACCAGGGGTTTGATATGGTGAGATTTGGTGTTGTACAATTCAACACGAGTGGGATTGGTGCAAAGCTGTTTTTCTGCTTATCGCCCTTTTGACTCTTCATGCCAATTGTGATGATAGTTG
The DNA here is from genome assembly GCF_056163025.1 of Triticum urartu. Taxonomy (NCBI): domain Eukaryota; kingdom Viridiplantae; phylum Streptophyta; class Magnoliopsida; order Poales; family Poaceae; genus Triticum; species Triticum urartu. The sequence goes on along the minus strand of NC_141874.1, from coordinate 121,177,817 downwards.
TCATCTTCTTTCCTTGCTTATAAAGGTTGGGGTTGGTTGTGAGTTCACCTCTCCTTTTTCCACTATTACTCATGTGTGGGAACAATAACCTTAATTCGTTGCACATGGCAATGGCGGTGTTTACACGCCTTCCTGCTCCTGAAGGCATTGCTTGGAGTTGCTCGGATTTGATCTTCGGGGTAAAAATCTATGATCCGATCTTCAGTGGTTGAATCCAGCAGTGGCGGCGCGGTATGTCGTTCCCTTCCTAGGGGCGTTATTGTTGAAGTGGACCCGGGTATGGGCAGCCCGGTTGACAACTGACCTGAAAAACCAAGGCCCGCCTGGGTCAGGCTTGTCAATCGGGCCTGACTCGGGCCTCCTTTTGCAGTCCGGACGGTAGTTTGGGATGGGCTCAGGCTTCTATTTTTCTAGATTTCGGGCCGGGCTTGCATGTGCAAGTATTGAAAAGTGAATTTCAGGCTGGGCTTTCGGGCTTTGGATTTGACTTTGGGCTGGGCTTGGGCTTGAGAAAAGAGGATAGTGCGGGCTGTTATTTTGAAGGCCGGGCTCTTACAAGCCCGGCCTGACACATGCTCAGGTTCATGTTGAAAAACCTCTCTCGCAGTTCTTGCTTTGCCAAGGGCGGTAGTTGGTGTTACCTGTTGCTGCGTACTGCTGTTTGAGTTTTTTTTTTGTAATAGGTTGCTGTGTGCATCCTCGATGTCTTGACTAGCTCTTGATATTATGTTGGTTGCAGAGGCCGGTATAATTGGTATTGTCTTGATATTAAAATATGTCCTTTATAAAAAAAAAGATTCTTCAACGCCTGCCCCATGCAAATCTGTCCTCGTATTTTTTGCTCTCTTTTAAACCCTGAGCCGCGCGATAGTCACACATCACCAATATTTTTTTGAAAATCTCCTAAGCTGATGGTCCAACTTCTCATCAATTTTTTTTGCTTCGTGGCAATGCACCGGCATTGTGCTAATGTTCCAATAAATGCGAGATAGCTCACTCTGTGTTAATCATATTCGTAAAATACTCTTGATTGTTTGGTTAGGTGTTACTAACTAGTACTAAGTATTAGCACCAAACGTGTTCCACTTCCATAAACACATGCTTTTTATGCAACCTTTTCACCTAAACTCTTTTATCACACCTTGCTAGTTGTCTCTTGACAAAAAATGGTCAGGTTTGTTTTGGTATCTAAGGTTCAACTATGGAGGTGATACTCCAAGCAAACAATACATCTTCCCATAATGCCATAAAGAATATTTGTTTGTTTGTTATATAGTTTAAATTCTTATGATAGCCTTTAGCTGTTTGACTTATCTCCTCCCCTCCTTCTCTAGGAGTGCAAACAAGTGGAGACAAATGACAGGTTCTATGATTTCTGCTTCAACACACGACTTGTCAAGCCAACGATAGTGCATTTTCAGGTACATTTCTCTTCCACTTTTCTAAGATATTGATTTTTGCATTGATATAAGAACCTTAACATCAAAGGTGTTAAACAACATGTTCAATTATTTAAAGAATTCCACAGAGTTTGTGATTGTTGCTCACTATAGTTAGCTCAATTTTCAATATTTTTTAAGGAAAAATATATGCACTCAAACTACGTGGAATGTTTTACTTTTCGGAAAAAAAATAGCACAAGCTGTTAATATGGCCGCCCACAGTTACTACATCATAATGCATTGCATTTTACTCCTCATATGCAGTAGAAGAACTTTCAGTATTCACCTCATTGTTTACCTTTACTAGTGCAAATATTTAACTGTTCCCTCTCTGTCCTTTCTTCGCTTATGTCTTCGGCTCCAAAAGGAAAAACAAGTATGAGGAAAACTTATACCAAAAGCATATAAATAATAACTGGTGAATGCATGACATATTCAAGTTATATTAGCGTTGTGCATTTTATGTTCTTACTCTGTTTTGTAGATGTTGTGAGATTCTTGAAGCTTTGACCGGTTTTGATTTCGTTAGGTGAAGCTTCTAATCTTCATTCGTGTTTATTCCTTTGGTATAGACTGCAACTATAGCGTAACAGTGAGTGCAGGTCATGTTATAAGTTGTGTCTGATCTGGTAACTGAAGCTGTAGTTTCATTTCTGCAATTAGCGGTCTTGTATATTAGGATAGAACTGCAATACAATGGATTCAACAGGGTTCTTAAGCAGGTGGTTGAGCATCCTCAGTGGCTGGCACTGTCATATGGCATCTTTGGAATATGATATGATAGGTTATTATAGCGAGGTTCGGTTAGATTATTCATATTCCTATTTCTTTTTCGCAGGTTGAACCTTAGAGAGATGCTAACAAAATTTTATGCAGGACTTCTTATGGTATTAACTTTGACCTACTAAAAGTCCTTGAATGCTACATCTTTTGCATTATTGGCCGAGTGAATTGTGTGTGCATGTCTTGCATTCTCGGAATACATTCGTCTGTTGATTATTGTACTATTTGACATTTTGATGTCATTTTATTTCCATGAACTCATTATCATGGTTATGGGTTCCGGTTCCTGAAAGAGGTTATCTGCTTATCCTCTTTTAAATTTCTATAAATAGTGTGTGGCTGCACCCGCACCGATGTGCAAAAAGTCTGCATTAGCCCTTGAACTTCTGTAAGGAGTTGAAAATATGGTCACTAACTCACCATAAACTGTTGCATTGGATTGTCTTCAGTTAGTTTCAGGTAAGATAACCAAATGCGTGTTCAGCTGTATGTTACTAACGATGGTTGGTGTTTTAGACATAGGTATTCCTTTAGCTACATCTTGAAATACTCCTAGGTCCTAACCATATTGGTGAAGAGTTACAGTCTGTAGTGGAGTTGGTCAAATGGGAGTGATGCCTAGAAATGTGCATGATTGTGTAGGAAGTTATTGGTCCTTCGGTTTGTGCAGTTTCAGACACAACTCACATTGCCAATCGGTATTCCAGCAAATTCTTATGGATACGGTAATGTGCTCTCATCTGCCGTTTTGCTAGGCCTTTTTTGTTCCCTTTCTTAATGCAGTCGTTTGTAAGATAATTTCAGTAATGTTGTAAGACCATAGAGAACATATGTTTCATTATCACTAAGCATGTCGTCAAGATCAAATTGTCAGTGTTTGGTTGCTACAATCAACTACGTTTTTTTTCCTTTTGGATAAACGGCACCTGCAAAGCATTGTTCACATTTTCTACTCCGAAGGCACTGACCATTCCTATTCTTGGTATCTTCAGCTAAGGAATCTTGTGTGGGCCACATCCAAGCATGATGTTTACATGGCACAGAACAATTCAGTGATGCACTGGTCTTCTCTTCTTCAAAGAGGGACAGAAGTGCTCCGCGTTGCAGGCCAAGTTGTTCCAAAGCAGGTTTGCATCTCTTCAAGGTGTGCCTTCTTTCTGTTATTTTTGTAGTATATCTAACTTGCGATCTATACTCTCTGCTTCACAGAAGGGGCATGGAGCTCAGACACTGTCCAGGGTGCAGATCAGCACAATGGCCCTAAAAGACAATTTCATGGTAGCAGGCGGTTTCCGCGGCGAACTGATTTTCAAGGTATAGTCTCAAGACGTGCTGAATTTTCAGCCATTTTATGTATCTTAGCTCATGAAATTGTTTCTCGACAGTATGTTGACAAGCCCGGGGTGGTATTCTGTACGAATGTCGCTGATAATAAAAATTCTGTCACGAATGCTGTAGATGTGTACGAGTCTCCCAGGTAAGAACTGTACAGTTTCGTCAATATTCTGATTCTGAATTTGTGGGCAATACGTGATCAACTATCGGATTTCCTGTTGTCAAAATGCAGCGGCGCTACTCGAGCGACGGCGGCCAACAATGACTGCACCGTCAAATTTCTTGATGCTGAGAGGTGCAGCCTGCTTAGTCGTTTTAATTTCCCGTGGTCGGTCAATGTGAGTTACTCTGAGCTCCTCCTCAGTAATCTTGAACTCTATTCTTGCTCCGGGAAGGTGAATCGTAAGTTGTCATGTCCTTCACAGAACACATCGGTGAGTCCTGATGGCAAGCTTCTTGCGGTTCTCGGCGACAGCTCCGACTGCGTGATCGCCGACGCTCAATCGGGCGAAGTACGCAACCGATCATCAGATCATATAGCCTCGAGTCCCCCTTCATTCCACCAGCAGAAAAACTGAGCATTGTTCTTGCTTACATTTGCAGGAGATAGCGACTCTCAAGGGGCACCTGGACTACTCGTTCTCATCGGCCTGGCACCCCGGCGGGAACGTCCTGGCGACGGGGAACCAGGACAAGACGTGCCGGCTGTGGGACACGCGCAACCTGTCGGCGCCGTTCGCGGTGCTGGGAGGGAGGATCGGCGCGGTCCGGGGCCTCCGGTTCTCGTCGGACGGGCGGTTCCTGGCGGCGGCGGAGGCGGCGGACTTCGTCCACGTGTACGACGCGCGGGCCGGCTACGGCGCCGCGCAGGAGATCGGCCTGTTCGGGGAGATCGCCGGCGTGGCGTTCAGCCCGGACGCGGGCGCGCTGTTCGTCGGGGTGGCCGACCGGGCCTACGGCAGCTTGCTCGAGTTCGGCAGGCGGGGCCGGCACGCTTACCTGGACTCGTACCTGTGACTGAGTGGAACAGTCATGTTGACCGTGTCGCTGCCGCGCGTCGAGCTAGATGCCTAGATGTGTGTATAGTGCTCCATATGGCAAGTGGTGGTTTCAGTTCTGTATATGCGGAGTGGTACTAGTTAAAAGATGCTACGGTGCAACTGGATTACAGATGGTACATGATTTGGACTGACCCTGATCCGAAAGTCAGCAGGTACTACAGAATATGGTTCGCGTGTGAAGCCGCGTGAGAAGAGTTTAGTCTTTTCGACCTCTTCCAATGGACGGGTGATTAGATGAGGTGCTAAGAGCAACTCCAACGGACCGACCCAGACGGACGGCATATTTGTTTGTTTTTGTCCGTTTGGGTCGGCCGCCTGCCCGGCGTTTGTCCAGTTTTGTATTTGGGTCGGCAGTGCGCCCAACGCACCGACCCATTTCATGTCCGTATCAAATTTTTTAAAAAAGGTCCGCGACCGATCATGTCAGTGGCCATGTCTCACTATGTTGGCATTATGCCAGCATCGGCATACAATGCCGGCTTTAGAAAATATCGTCATAGTTCATGCTGTCGCACTCGTCAGCCGACCGACACACATGCCAGCACACAAAAAAGGGTGGGACTTGCGTTCGACCACGCCATCGCGGGCCCCGTGGTCATGCCAGCACACTTGTCGGCATAAAAAAGACGGCGCTCGCCGCCATAGATTACTCGTCGTCGAACTTGAGCATGTCAGCCCGCATCTTCTCGAACCATGGCCTATTCCTTGGCGACACGGTGTTGAGATCCACCTTCATGATCTCCACCCCGGTCATCATGCTCGCGAGAGCCACTTCTTTGGCCTTCGTCTTGGCGTTGGCAGCCTCGATCTCTACCATCTTGCCTTGCTTCTCCGCCTCGAGCTCGAACATCTTGGCTTGCTTCTCCGCGTCCATCTCAAGCCTCCTTCTTTGGATCTCCATGAAAGCGTCCATTTACTCCGCCTTGAAACGTCGACACTCCTCCTCCCTTGAGTCCTTCTTGTTCATCATGCCCTCCACGCTTGCGATCAAGGCGTTGGATGCCGCATCCCGCTTGTCCTCCTTCTTGGAGTTGGTCTTCCCCCGCGGCCGTGCCGGCTCGCACTCCCCAACCTCCTCCACGGCTTTCTTCCCCCCACGCGACTTGAGGGCGGCATATTGCGCCTTGAACTTCTCCTCGTCCTTGATGACCCGAAAGCAATGGGAGAGGTTGAAGCACTTGCCGTTGTGTTGAACCTTGAATGCCTCCAAAGCTTGAAATGCCTACAAAATGTTTTCATGCAAGCATATGGGCAAATGATATGCAAATTAACACGCAAGCATGAACTTGATGACACAAAAGAGGGCGGCTTGCTAGCATACCATGTCTTGCATGCCGGCCGCTCACGGGGCGGGCCTTGATGCTCTCAAGAGTGGCGCAAAACTTTTTGCACTCTTATTGGATCACCCTCCATCGTGGGCGTTGGTGACCTCTTGCTGCGCGGCGGCGGAGATGGCGGCCTGCGCGGCGGCCTCATCCCTCGCGTTCGCGGCGTGCCTCCGGTCCTTCCTCTTGGCTGACTCCCTTGCCCGCTGTGCGGGCTTCAGCGGCTTCTTTGGCTTGGCCGCGGCAGCGGTCTTGCGCGGGGCACAAGGCTTGCCTTTCCCGGCGGGGGCGGTGGCGCCGGATGAGGCGAGGGAGGCGAGGCCGGTGGCGGCGTCGAGGTCGATGGCGTCCTCCATGGCGGGGTGTGGGGTGGGAGCACGCGGGCGAGAGGGTTTCGGGGGGGGGGATGGGGAAAATGGTGGTGGCTGCCACCGACCGGCGCGCCCGGGGAGAGGAGTTGGCGCGCGTGCGTCCATCTCATGTCTGCGCCGACGCAAATCCGGCTCAAAAATGGGCCAGGAGTGGGTCGGCAAGCGGACGCCAAGCGGATGCGCGTCCATTTGGGTCGGCGCGTTGGGCCGACTTTTGTGTCTGCGCCGACCCAAACGGACGCCAGCGGATGAAATGGGTCGCCCAAGTTGCTCTAAGGGCATTAAATACTTTAGCAATGGTAGTCGCCAATGCATAGGTGCTTAACTTGTTTGCTAAGCTCCCTTCATTTAATGACTTAGCTAGTACTAAACTCTTTCATGCATTGATGAACTTGCTCCATTTTAATATTTTGTCTAGGTTCACGCGCTTGGCATTGGTTCTTCCTAGGTCATCAAATCAATCTCTCTCCTCTTAATTGTCTTGCCACATCAATTTTTTCGCCTACATGACATGCTTAGCACCTGTACAAGGTGGAGCATTGGGAGGGGCCTTCTTTAGGGGTGTCTAGTCTTTTGATGACTGTGGTGCTTTGGGAATAGATACCTTCCAACTTAGGGTGCGGTTGGTAGGCTGCACACGAGCAATGCTATATCTACGTGATTTATTTACGTAATGTTACTGATTTGGAGGACTATCATTAGTCATCAGGGGCGCATGGGCCCACCCTAAAAATCCCCGCGGGGGGTGGGGGTGGAGGGGATGGGGAGTTTTGATTAGTGGAGAAGGAAGGTGTGCAAAGTTACGTAGAACTCATACGTAAGTGTAGCATTTTTGGCTGCATACAACCCAACCAGACCCGGGCGAGTTGAAAAATGTCTGTTTAGTTGCATGCAAGGAGGCTTGGTTCACATCGGCACGATACGAAGCACCCCAGAGTCTGGCTCGCTGGGAACGCTTGAATCGGCCGTTTCCAGCGAGTCAGGCTGACTCGAGCGCAAAAATTGGTCCCGGCGTAGGGCGCAAGTGCAGGGGGGACTCGGCCGGAGATGGCGGGAGAAGGAAATCAATAGAGACAAGATGGAGCGAAATATATTCTCATCCCCTCCCCCATTTACTCGCTCATCCCTTGCTCTAGGACAAGCCGTTCCTCTCTTCTTCGCACTGGTGGTGGCGACGACTCAGATCTGTGGAAGCGGCGGCGACAGTAGCACTCTCCGGCAGCACTAGCGGAAGCGGAAGCGGCCTCTCCCCTTATTCTTCGACATCATCTGGCCATCCTCGTCTCAGCCATCCCCTCCTCCCCCTGACCGCAAAGTTGGTAAGCAGCATAAGACCCCCCCTCCTTTGTTAGGTTGTTTGTTAGGATCGTTTAGGGTCAATTGCGCCATTACTGACCGCACCATGGATGTCGCTTAGGTTCTGGATGAACGGATGAAGATTGTAGTTCATGCAACAACGCTCATAATTGTGGTTCATGCATGGATCCTGTTGGTCGATAAGAGAAGTGTTCGTCGGAATGACAAGCCCCTCATCTGGTATGGTCCGATGTTAATCCGGGATCGGAAGAAGATAAGAATCTAAACTACATCTACAACTTCAAAGATTATAAGCTTTGTGGATGCTTCGAATGAAAAGAGCACCTTGTGCAGATGTTCAGGAGCAGGGGGCTGCTACAAGATAACATCCACACCACTGTGGAAGAACAAGTTGCCATGTTCCTCCATGTTGTAGGTCATAACCAGATGTTCGGGGTTATGCACAACACGTCCAGGAGATCAATGGGGACCATTTTCAAGTACTTCAGGCAAGTGCTCTATGTTGTTGGGGAACTCAGAGGAGTTGATCGGGTCACCAACTGCCCGGACTCCTAGCAAGATCCGCACTAGCCCAAGATGGTATCCATACTTCAAGGTGAGCATTGATAGTATGCAGTTCATGCCTTGATATGATGTTATTGTTCTGCTATAGTCATAACACCATCTTATAATGCCATTTCAGGATTGCATTGGGGCAATAGATGGTACTCTTGTCACTGCCAGAGTACCAAGATCACAATCTGCAGCATACAGGGGGAGGAAGCACTACACAGGTCAGAATGTGCTTGCTGCTGTTGACTTCAATCTAAAGTTCACATATGTGCTGGCTGGATGGGAAGGATCAACACATGATGCTAACATTCTAAGTGACAACATGAGTAGACCTGATGGCATCAACATCCCCGATGACAAGTTCTACCTACAAGATGCTGGCTATGCATGCCGGGCAGGTGTTCTTCCATCCTTCAGGAAAACTAAGTACCATCTGAACGAGTTATCTGGTAGGAACTATCCTAGGACTTCTCAGGAACTGTTCAATCTCAGACACTCCAGCCTTAGAGTTACGGTTGAGAAGGCATTTGAACCTTGAAGAATAAGTTTAAGACCCTGGATCAGAAGCCATTCCACCCTTACCCTGCCCAAGTTAAGATTATTCTTGCATGTTGCATCATTCATAACTGGATCCTACAATGGGGTTATGATGAACTTGTGCCAGACGAGGAGTATGTGACGACTGATGAGGTGGTCAGCTCCGGCCATGGTGTGGAGACATTTGACAATGAAGTGTGGAAAAACAAAAGGTTGGAGTGGGCTCAAACAATGTGGGATAACAGAGGTCAGTTAAGGATCTAAGGGCATCTCCATCCGCGCCCCCAACAGGCCCCCCAGGCCACTTTTTCGGCACCAGCGACGAAAAAACGGCCCAGTCGCGCCCTCAGGACGCCCAAAATCGCCGGTTCGGACCTTTTTTCCGCCCGGCGGTCACAGGCCAAACCCGGCGCGCTGGGGGCTCCGGCGCTAGGGAAAAGCACGCCTGGCCCACACCGACAGGGGAAAAGTCAAGGTTTTCTTCCCCCGACTCGCCTCGCACCCCCCGCGCCCTCGGCCACCACTAGCTATATCCCGGCGACGGCCGCCTCCCTACTCCGCTAGATAGCCATTCCTCGCCGGAAAATAGCAGCGCTTCGCTGCGGCAGCCCCTCCCACAGCAGCTGGGCGTTTCTGGCCGCCGTTTCCGGCCTGGAGGCGCGGTTTAACGGCGGGTACACGCCCACCGAGCGCAAGGTGTTCGGCGTTTTGCCTGTCTCGGCGATGGACTCGGATGAGGAGGAAGAGCTCGCCGCGCTGCTGGAGAAGGAAGCCACGACCGACGTCTAGGAAGAAGAGCATCTCATGGTGCTCGCCGCCCTCGCCCAGCTGCTGGCGAGCAATGAAAAGCCGCGGCGAGGTGGCTCGGTGCCGGGGCGGGTGAAAGCAAAGAACCGGCATCGTCTCCAAGGCTACTGCATGCTCTACTCCGACTACTTCGCCGATGCTCCACTTCATGGCGAGAGAACATTTCGGCGCCGTTATTGGATGAGCCGAAAGCTCTTCCTCAGGATTGTGAATTCCATCCGGAAGTTCGACAACTACTTCAAGTGCAAGATGGATTGCACTGGCGCTCTTGGATTCACCTCCATCCAGAATGCACGACAGCGATGAGGATGATTGCATATGGAGCTCCCAGTGATTCACTCGACGACTATGGGTGCATGGCCGAGTCCACCAGCATAGAGTGTTTCTACAAGTTCTGTCGGGCAGTGGTGGCAGTGTTTGGGCCACAATACTTGAGAACACCCAATGCGGAAGACACTGCTCGGATCCTAGCCCAGAATGCAGCAAGAGGATTTCCTGGGATGCTTGAAAGCATCGACTGCATGCATTGGAAATGGAAGAATTGCCCATTTGGTTGGCAGGGGATGTACAAAGGCGCCAAAGGCGGTTGCAGTGTGGTGCTTGAGGCGGTAGCCACACAGGACCTTTGGATTTGGCACTCCTTCTTTGGTATGCCAGGAACTCACAATGACATCAACGTGCTGCAGTGCTCTCATGTTTTTGCCAAGCTCGTTGAGGGCCATTCTCCTCCGGTGAACTTCGAGATCAATGGGCACCAATACAACAAGGGGTACTATCTAGCTGACGGCATCTATCCGAGATGGTCGACATTTGTGAAGACGATCTCAAACCCTGTGGCAGGAGGCAAAAACGCCTGGTTTGCGAAGCTTCAGGAGGCTTGCAGGAAGGATGTCGAGCGGGCATTTGGTGTGCTCCAATCTCGATTTGCTGTTGTTCGGTACCCCGCTCAGACCTGGTCCAAAGATCAAATGTGGGAGATTATGACTTGCTGTGTCATCTTGCACAACATGATCATCGAGAGCGAGCAAGAAGACCCAATGTTTGACACTGAACCATACTACAGGCAGGGTCCTCTAGCCGAAGTTGATCACCAGCTACCGGCAACTTGGACTGCCTATCTCAGTATGCGTCAGGAGATCCGAGACCCACAGGTGCATCATCAACTGCAGAAAGATGTGATTGAGCACCTATGGAGGATCAAGGGGGACGCCGTGTGATGAAATACGAGTTTTTATTTGTTGAACTATATAATTTGTATTGAACTATTTGTTGTTGTACTATTTTGTTGAAGTATTTGATTTTTCTGTGATGAAATATGTGATAAGAAATAATTGTGTTGATAATTGAACGCCGAGACACGGCGAAACCACGCCGAATATGGGCCTATTCTCGTCCATATGGGCCGTTTATTCGCCGAAATTGGGCTGCAAAGTGGGCCAATTTCGACGTCTGGGGGCGAGCTGGGGCGACGACTGGGCGCACAACCGCCCCCAGCGCCGAGTGTATCGCCGGCTCGCCTCCAGGGGGCGATTTTTATGCGTCCTGGGGGGGCCAACGGCTGAAGATGCCCTAAAGAAGTGACAACAACATAAGACAAAAAGAAGAAGCAACACAACAGCAGCAGAAGAAACAACAACAGAATAAAAAAAAAGGAAGAGGATGAACTTCCACCTAGTTAGCAACGTTGAACTTTGCCATATTTAGTCATATGGTCCATAATAATTTGTACTGCCATTTTTTAGTTGTTAGGATAAGCCGTCATTTGTTTCCTAGTTAGGACAAGACTATGTTCGATGTGTGTGGTAAGGTCATTACAATTGAGAAGTGGTGATCACACCTTATGCATTTGTAACCAAACACCGTATTGTTTGTCTAACACTAGTGACCCATGCAACTAAACTGCGTGCTAGAAATTACTTCCCTGACGCAGACGACTAAAATACATGTAGATATTGATTTTTAGATTGCATTAGCTCAAACAGGTTTAACTGGAACACATATGTAAAATGGCCTAAAACAGAGATATCAATCAAACGCGCCCTTGGCAACTACAGTTCTTCCTTTGTTGTTTTGAGCTGAACTACGGTTGCTTTGGTTTTCATATGATTGACGCGAATCATCGTTTCTTCTGTTTTGCCGGCCAAGGGAATATCAGCACATTGCAAGTCATCTCTAGTCTGGTTTATCTTTTTGCGAACGACTCTAGTCTGGTTTATAAGGAATAAAAACACGCATTATTTGCTTCCAGAGAGCTACACTGGCTGGTGCTCTGTCCCGCCATTCCTCCGATACGGACTCAACCTGCGGAACTGCAAAAATGTAAGGTGTATTATTACATGGTGTTTATTGGATTCATGCTTCAATCAACTCATTCAAAAAGTTCAAACCGCTGAAACAAGCAATATATTTCAACACAGCCGTCATGTGAAGGCTGATTCTGAATTATTCATGCTTCAATTAACTCATCCAGAAGTCCAAATTGACAAAGAGACGGACAATATATTTCAACAGTGTTAGGCGGCATGCGGAACTAGATTGTCATTTCGATTGCCAGGTGACAGTACTAACATTCCGCATGTCACCGTTTTTTATCCCAATGCAGAAACGAATGGATTGTCGGCGTATTACGGCAGGGTGGGCAGGAAGAAACTTGTATGGATCGTCGCCTCTCTCGAGCAGTACACTTTTTGGTGGAGGGCTTCTTGCGATTGCGAAACTGTCGCTCGAGCGATAGATACTTGCACTGAACGCGAAATCTAGCAGAAAAGAAGCAGCGGGTCAACGGATACCTAATGTTTGGCGAAGAGCATGTACAGGGGGTGGGGGGCTTCTCCATTATTTTCTTTGCAATAGAAACATGCCACCTTCCGTCGTTGGTGGCTTTCCACGACGATCGGGAGTGCACCGACTGCCAGCAAGCCGCCTCGTTAGATCCAACCGCCACCAAGCTTAGGTGTGTGCGTGGGTGCGCAGGTGCAGTGCATACATCTTAATTTTTTCTCTTTTTTGCGAGGGCATACGTCTCAAGATTAATTAGTGAGTGACTTCATAGTTGAAATGGATGATTCCTTGGAAAAAAAGTTAAGACGGATGTTTAAGAAAATCAAGAGACCATGTTGTTCTTCAATGGTGTGCAACAGAAAAAAAGGTGTTCTTCGGTGAGCTGGCTTCGCTTTGGCCCTACTCCAGCTCTAACTTTCCTAGGCTTCGGACCCGGGCAGCTACTTCACCGCTTCGTTAGTTGACTCCATGCCTCGGCACATGCGTACGAGTGTGGGTGGCTCGCATTTTTCGATGAACGTGACCCTAGATTCTCCTATGCAGTGTGCACGCAAGCAGCCAAGGATCGTGCCACTATGATTAACAAATAAAAATCAGTAAATGAGTACTCACCCCGTAAAAAAATATAAGACCTTTTAGATTATTACTTTAGTAATCTATATAAACACTCTTATATTTCTTTACAAAAGGAGTAACTCACAAACTTAGCGTATGTCAGATGGTTATAGGTTCCTTGTGCAACCAGCCCATCGGGTTTCAAGTTCTAGATTTGACACTGGTGCTTGTATTTTTATGAATTTATTTTAATCGGGCGATGTTCCTTCAGTGGAAGATGACTTTTCCCTCGATTACGAGGCGTTTGTGTTAACTTCGTTAATCTTGCATTCATATAGCGAATATATGCGTGTGTATGTGAGCATCTAAAGTTGTAACGTGTTAAAAAAATACATGAGTAATTTGAAAGAACAACTGCAATTTCTGATTGCATCCCACTCATTCACGACTATTTGTTCATTCTTTTTAGACCTCTCGTAGTGGGAGTATCGTAAAAGTATCGTTACGCAAGAAAAATATGATGTGACAATGATGTGAGAGAGGATTCTATTATCATAGCACATCAAGTGAGAGAAGTTAATAAAAAATAAATCCTACCCACGACTTTGTAATGAGATTCTATAAATGAATAAATGATGTTTTCTAGCTCATTTGAGCTCGGGTGAACATTAAAATCTGAAATATTTAAACATAAATTCAAAAGGTTGATTGTTTTTGTGTCAAACATTGACAAGTGTCCTAAGTGCTTGCAAAATTTCATCACAAGAAAACATCTATGGAAGTTGTGAAAAAAAGTTATTTTCAAGAGCATTTTGGAGTGCTGATTTTTTCACGAGTTTCATGAATGTCATTACATGACGAAACTTTGCAAGCATTTAAAACATCTGCCGAAGTTTGTCACAAAAAAATCCAGATTTTATTTTTGAATTTTTTCTGTTCACATCGAGCTCACATGAACATGAGCTACGAATGACACTTTCCTTGTTGAGGTAGCTTTAGGGCATCTCCAATGCGGACCTTCAAACCTTCCGCAATCGTCCGGGCTGAACTGCCCGGACGCCGCAAGCCATCCAATGATGTTCTGCATTTGTCCATGGACCAATCCAGGTGTTCGTTTTCCTGCAAACCAGTGGAGCTTTGCGGGAGTATGTATATCCTTCTAGCCAACATAAAGCCACCATGTACCCTCTCTTCATCCAGATAGCGGAAGGCCACTTTTGGCTAGGTAACTTATTTAGCGGAAGATTTTTAAAGGCATGTAGGATCAAAAGTATGTCTAGAGAGGGGAGGGGTGAATAGACTACTAGCAAATATTAAATGACTCTTTTCTCAATTTTAGTTCCTGACAGATTTTAACTTAGCTAGCAATACAAGAGCACCATACACACAGTGGCGGATCCAAGACCCAGGCCGGGGGGCCTGGGCCCGGGGCGTGAGGAGCAGTTCCTTCATATAGTGTAGCACCATTGATACTGTTTAGCACTGTGCTGACACTATAGTAAGCTTGGGGCCCGGGGCGAGGCTCAATTCTGGATCCGCCCCTGCATACACATGCAAGTCTAGAGTATAGGCAGTGGAAAGTAAAGAAATGCAAGTGATAGTAAAGTAGGAGCTTGAGTTTAGAGATACGCAAACACAATGTTGACGCCGTGAAGATTTTTTACCCATGGTTTTGATAGGTGGTGCTATCGTACGTCCACGTTGATGGAGGCTTCGATCCACGGAGGATCTAAGATCACAAAGATCTCGGTTGCGAGATCCCACCGAGAAATCGAGTCCACGAAGAAGAAACCACACACATTCCACCAAGGCTTACGTCCACGAAGGACTAACCTCACTTGGGTAGATCTTCATGAAGTAGGCAATCTCCAAGCTCGCAAACTTCTTGGCTTCTCCACAACGTTTGGAAACTTCCAAGCACACCTAGCCGATATATGAGGAACCACCCTCCAAATGATGAATAGATGTTGTTGATGATGAAATCCTTGCTCTTGTGCTTCAAAAGATAATCTCCTCAACACTTAAATACTCTCATAATTTTTTTCTTTGGTAGGAGAGGATTTTTGTGGGAAGCAAAGGTGACCATAAATCAAAGGATCAATAGTTAGAGTGGAATCCCTTTGAAATCAGCACAGGGAGGTGGAGCTCTCTCTATAAAATATGGATATGAGTGGTGTTTGCTTTGAGAGACACTAGTGGAGTGGGTGGGGAGTATACATAGTGATGACAGAAAATCTGGCTGTTACACATACTTTTGCACACATTAGTGAGACCGACTGGAATGACTCGATCAGATCGGCATGTACAAAAGGCAACAACTTTGGATCGTTCGGTCACACTGGGTGAAACTAGTCGATGGCTCCGAAATATGATGACCTAATTACTTTTGCATGCTTCAGTGTCATGATAACCCACAAGTATAGGGGATCGCAACAGTTTTCGAGGGTAGAGTATTCAACCCAAATTTATTGATTCGACACAAAGGGAGCCAAAGAATATTCTCAAGTATTAACAGTTGAGTTGTCAATTCAACCACACCTGAAAGACTTAATATCCGCAGCAAAGTAATATGGAAGTAACAGTATCGGTGGCAAAAGTAACAGTATTGGTTTTGTAGTGATTGTGACAGTGGCAACGGTAAAGTAACTAAGCAAAGATCAATATGTGAAAAGCTCGTAGGCAATGGATCGGTGATGGATAATTATGTCGGATGAGATTCCTCATGCAACAGTTATAACATAGGGTGACACAGAACTAGATCCATTTCATCAATGTAATGTAGGCATGTATTCCGAATATAGTCATACATGCTTATGGAAAAGAACCTGCATGCCATCTTTTGTCCTACCCTCCCGTGGCAGCGGGGTCCTATTGAAAACTAAGGGATATTAAGGCCTCCTTTTAATAGAGTACCGGACCAAAGCATTACCACTTAGTGAATACATGAACTTCTCAAACTACGGTCATCACCGGGGTGGTCCCGATTATTGTCACTTCGGGGTTACCGGATCATAACACATAGCAGGTGACTATTGACTTGCAAAATAGGATCAAGAACTCACATATATTCATGAAAACATAATAGGTTCAGATCTGAAATCATGGCACTCGGGCCCTAGTGACAAGCATTAAGCATAGCAAAGTCATAGCAACATCAATCTCAGAACATAATGGATACTAGGGATCAAACCCTAACAAAACTAACTTGATTACATGATAAATCTCATCCAACCCATCACCGTCCAGCAAGCCTACGATGGAATTACTCACGCACGGCGGTGAGCATCATGAAATTGGTGATGGAGGAAGGTTGATGATGATGATGGCGATGGTTTCCCCTCTCCGGAGCCCCGAACGGACTCCAGATCAGCCCTCCCGAGAGAGATTAGGGCATGGCAGCGGCTCCGTATCGTAAAACGTGATGAATCCTTCTCTCTGATTTTTTTCTCCCTGAATGTGAATATATAGAGTTGGAGTTGAGGTCGGTGGAGCCTCAGGGGTCCACGAGACAAGGGGGCGCGCCCCAGGGGGGTGGGCATGCCCCCACCCTCATGGACAGGGTGTGGGCCCCCTGGTGTTGATTCTTTTGCCAATATTTTTTATTTATGCCAAAAATATTCTCCGTGAAGTTTCAGGTCATTCCGAGAACTTTTATTTCTGCACAAAAATAACACCATGACAATTCTGCTGAAAATAGCGTCAGTCCGGGTTAGTTCCATTTAAATCATGCAAGTTAGAGTCCAAAACAAGGTCAAAAGTGTTTGGAAAAGTACATACGATGGAGACGTATCAACTCCCCCAAGCTTAAACCTTTGCTTGTCCTCAAGCAATTTAGTTGACAAACTGAAAGTGATAAAGAAAAACTTTTACAAACTCTGTTTGATCTTGTTGTTGTAAACATGAAAAGCCAGCATTCAAGTTTTCAGCAAAGATTATGAACTAACCATATTCACAATAACATTTCGGTCTCATGTTTACTCATATCAATGGCATAATCAACTAGCGAGCAATAATAGTAAATCTCGGTTGACAACACTTTCTCAAAACAATCATAATATGATATAACAAGATGGTATCTCGCTAGCCCTTTCTGAGACCGCAAAACAAAAATGCAGAGCACCTCTGAAGATCAAGGACTGACTAAACATTGTAATTCATGGTAAAAGAGATCCAGTCATAGTCATACTCAATGTAAACTAATAGTAATGCATGGACATGACAGCGGTGCTCTCCAAATGGTGCTTTTTAATAAGAGGATGATGACTCAACATAAAAGTAAATAGATAGGCCCTTCGCAGAGGGAAGCAGGGATTTGTAGAGGTTCCAGAGCTCGATTTTTGAAATAGAGATAAATAATATTTTGAGTGGTATACTTTCATTGTCAACATAACAACCGAGAGATCTTGATATCTTTGTAGGATCGAAAGTATGTCTAGAGGGGGGGGGTGATTAGACTACTTGACCAAATAAATTCTAGCATTTTCCCAATTTTAGTTCTTGGCAGATTTTAGCAACTTTGCACAAGTCAAGAAATCAACCTACACATGCAATTCTAAGAGTATAGTAGCGGAAAGTAAATCACTTGCATATGAAGGTAAAGGGGGGAGTTTGAGGGAGCAAACGCAATGTTGACACAGAGATTTTTGGTGTGGTTCTGATAGGTGGTGCTATCGTACATCCACGTTGATGGAGACTTCAACCCACGAAGGGTAACGGTTGCGCGAGTCCATGGAGGGCTCCACCCACGAAGGGTACACGAAGAAGCAACCTTGTCTATCCCACCATAGCCGTCGCCCATGAAGGACTTGCCTCACTCGGGTAGATCTTCATGAAGTAGGCGATCTCCTTGCCCTTACAAACTCCTTGGTTCAACTCCAAAATCTTGATGGAGGCTCCCAAGTGACACCTAACCAATCTAGGAGACACCACTCTCCAAGAGGTAACAAATGGTGTGTTGATGATGAACTCCTTGCTCTTGTGCTTCAAATGATAGTCTCCCCAATGCTCACTCTCTCTCATAGGATTGGATTTGGTGGAAAGAAGATTTGAGTGGAAAGCAACTTGGGGAAGGCTAGATATCAAGATTTATGTGGTAGGAATGGAATATCTTGACCTCAACACAAGTGTAGGTGGTTCTCTCTCAGAAAATGTATGTTGGAAGTGTAGGCATGTTCTGATGGCTCTCTCCACGAATGAAGAGTGTGTGGAGGGGTATATATAGCCTCCACACAAAATCTAACCGTTACACACAATTTACCAAACTCGGTAGGACCGAATCATGAAACTCGGTCGGACCAATTTAGTTCAAAATGTGAACGTTAGGATTTTCGATGGGACCAACACGTCAACTCTGTGGGACCAATTTCTTTAGGGTTAGGGCATAACGTAATCTCGGTGAGACCGATTACACAAACTCGGTGGGACCGATTTTGGTAATAGACAAACAGAGAGTTGGTCAGGCAAACTCGGTGGGACCGATTCGCTCATCTCGGTTGGACCGAAACGTTATGAAAGGGAAACAGAGAGTTTGCATTGCAATCTCGGTGGGACCGATCGCTCATCTCGGTTGGACCAAAACGTTACGAAGGGAAATAGAGAGATTACAATCCCATCTCGGTGAGACTAAGATACCTATCGGTGAGACCGAAAAGATTAGGGTTTCTGGCAGTGGCTATGTCAAGAGAACTCGGTGACGCCGGATAGAAAGTTTCGGTAGGGCCGAGTTTGACTTTTGGTTTGGGACATATGTGGATATGAGAAAGTAGTTGAGGTCTTTGGAGCATATCACTAAGCATTTTGAGCAATAAACTCATTAAGCAACACCTCACCCCCTCTTGATAGTATTGGCTTTTCCTATGGACTCAATGTGATCTTGAATCACTAAAAAATGTAGAGTCTTGTGCTTTGAGCTTGAGCCAATCCTTTTGTCCTTGGCATTTTTTGAGGGGTCTACTTTTCTAATCCATGCCATGCCAATCATTGAGCTTTCCTGAAATATTTATCTTGAAATAGCATTAGCTCAATGAGCTATATGTTGTTAGGAATTACCAAAACCACCCAGGGATAGTTGCACTTTCAATCTCCCCTTTTTTGGTAATTGATGACAACATATAGATCAAAGCTTCGACAAATAATAATAAGATTGAAAAACATCGTCGCTTTGAGAAGTATGTGATAAGCAAGAGCTCCCCCTAAATTAGTGCATTATTTAAAATTTTCTTTTGAATGCAAATGCACAATCGATTAGATTATGGGTTACTCTTCCATGTCACATACATCTTGGTGGAGCGCTCAAAATGATAGAAATTAAAAGCATGCACTCATCACCAAGCAAGTGAATGATCATATAAGGATGTAAGAGATAATATCATCCAACAAGCATTAAGGGTAGCATATGATCAAACACATGATCAAACAAGTATCTCACACAAGCACACAATAAAGAAGTTCAACCAAACCAAAATCAAGAGAGATAAAAAGCAACACTCTCTCTCGAAGCCTATGACCTATACATTTTTCTTCCCCTTTGGCAACAAGGTACCAAAAAGTTCAAAAATGCATAGTGCTAAACGTCTCTCAGGCTTGATCTTCGGGAGGTGGTGTAGAGATGACTCCAAGGACGAAAGCTTCTGTTGATGTAGCTGGAGCTATAGCTGCTGGAGCTGATGCTGTAGCTCTAGTATCTGTGACTGACACTGCAGCAGACCTCTCGCTTCAGGGCACTCTAGCAAAAGCATTTGTAGTTGACTTGCCCTTCTTCTCCTCCACTTCCTCCTAAAATTTCTCAACTGCTAACTGAATCTCAGTTACTTTGACATCAAGATCATAGAATTTCTGCTCAATGATCCTCTCCAAGCTTTCCTGGTTTTGAGTCAGGGTGGCCAAGCCCTTCTCAATCCTCAAGGTGGATTGGATTAGATATCCAAGCTGATCTTGCTTGGATTTCAAGAACACTTGAGATGCCTCTTCAACAGTTGGCATTCTTGCAGCTTTCTCAGCTTTAGCTTTGGCTTTCTTCTCCTGTGCTTGAACTGATGATGGTTCATTCTCATCCATCACAACTATGTTGTCTTAAAATTCAGGGTATATCGCCAGGTGCTCCTTATCCAATAGATATTTGCCTGTGCCCATCTTGGAGTTGATGAGCTCCTGAATTTGTGGGGCATACCCAAAGCTTCTCTTCTGATCAGCTGCTGTCCTTTTGATTGTCTCTACAATCAGACTCATGACTTTGAACTTTTGAGGCACATCAAATAAATGTAGCAAATTGATAGCATGTCCTCTGATCATCTTGTCACCTGACTTGGGTAGCAGTTGATGGTAGGCAGACCAGGCAACAAGAAGTGGACAGATCCAAACTTATGAGTCTCTAAAGCATCATCCGGGATATCTCTGTACATGTGAGCCATAGTGTTGTGGTCTTTCTTCTTCTCGGCATAAACATCCAAGTTATCCTCATGTTTTTCTGAGGCATTGATCAACTGAGACCATTCTTCAACAGTGGATTGGTACCTAGTACCTTCAGACATCCAAACTATCCTTTCATCTGGATAGAAGTGGGTTGTGGAGTAAAACTGCATGATGAGCTCATCATTCCACTTGGTGAGCTTCTGGGCAACAAATGTATCAAATACACATGCTTTGAAGCTGTCATATACTCCTGGATAGTGATCTTCATTCTCCTTGATGTACTCCCAGTCAACCCATCTCATGTCACACACTATGGGCTTCTTGTCAAGCAGGACAGTCTCATAAAAGTCTTGTTGTTCCTTTGTGTGGAACCTGTAATCCAGCAGTTCTCCTCCTGACAGCATATGGATCAGACTGTCTCCATAATCTCAGTCCCGAATCCTTCCCGATATTCATATTTTCTGCAACAGGATGTGCATCATTGTGGTCAGGGATCTTGGGCTTCATCATCTTCTTCATCAACAGTCTCAGGCACTGGGGCCTTGTTCTTTTCTGCAGCTGGAATGTTTCTAGTGCTTCTCTTTGGAGCAGACTTCTGAGTTGGAGCTTTGGGAGTAGAATTGGGCTTTGATGGAGCAGCCCTTGACTTTATAGCATCTCCCATAAGCTTCTGAGCTTTGGGTGCTGGAGCAGCATCCTCTTCCTCTTCTTCATCATCTCTCATCATTGATGGCTTGCCAATAACTCTGGCAATGGTCTTCTTGACCCTTTCTTTCCTCTTCTTGCCTTCACCTCCTTCTTTGGGTTCAAGAGTGAACTCCATTGTTTCTTGAGTGGAGGCTCTGGCTTTTGACATTGGAACTCTTCTTGCTGGAGCCTTTGTCTTCATTCCAGGCTTACTTGCAGCAGCTGTGCCATACTCCTTTTTCAGCACCTTTTTCCTTGAAGTGGCCTCATCCTCAACAGCCACATAATCCTCATCTTCAGAATCTAAGGTTTTCTTCTTCCTTGTTCTGGTAGCTTCTTTTGGCAAGTTACTAGGTGTGCTCCTGCTGCCCTCATCATAGCTGCTGGAGGGACTAGTGCCCTCACTCAACTGAACCTGCTCTTCAGACTTGTTCTGACTGTCGCTTTGATCAGACATCTTCAGGCAAACTGTCAGTAGACCCTGTGAATAGGTTGTAGACGAGGTAGAGTAGACAAGCATCACAAAGTATAGAGGTTTTGCAAAAAAATTGAGTCAAAACGCTTAGTTTTAGTTCTCTACAGAAGTGATCTCGGAGCTACCGAATTGACAAACTTGGTGATACCGAAGCAACACTTGGAACCTAAACCAGTGAACTCGGTTGGGCCGAGTCACAGTTCGGTGGCACCAAGATTGCTAGGGTTTCACAGAATCTTGGACTCGGTCACACCGATTTGCACGTTTCGGTCAGACCAAAAAGCGCATGTGCAATGGCCTAAGCCGAATCGGTGAGACCAATTTCTACATTTTGGTTGGTCCGAGATGAGTTCTGCGGAGAGCTAACCCTAAAATTTTCGAATCAATCTAGAGCTAAGGAAGTTTTAGCTGGATGGATCAATCTCAATCGTGGCAAGAAACATGGCATTGTCCTTGTGCTAGGAATCAGAGTGAAAAAGACAGCACAAGGGGTCGAACACTTACCCTAGAGTGGCAAGTGTTCGCTACGGCGGCAACGCCAGAGCAGATTGTCGTTGACGGCGGTGGAGACCAGCGGCGAGAGGTCGCTGGCGGCGAGAGGACAATCTGGAGACCCGAAGAGGCAGAGCAGGTTACGCGCGGGTGAAGGGTTT
This sequence comes from Triticum urartu, assembly GCF_056163025.1. Taxonomy (NCBI): domain Eukaryota; kingdom Viridiplantae; phylum Streptophyta; class Magnoliopsida; order Poales; family Poaceae; genus Triticum; species Triticum urartu. The sequence goes on along the minus strand of NC_141874.1, from coordinate 121,155,726 downwards.
CGGAAAAATTTCCAAAATTTGACCCGTCAGTATATATAACCTGACCCTGTCGGTGTGACCGAGTGGAACAACTCGGTGGCACCGAGATGCAAAACTGCAGGCAGTTACTGCAACTCGGTGTGACCGAAAGGTTCTAATCGGTTGCACCGAGATTGAAAACCTAGATCAACTAAGTGATCTCGGTAGGACCGAAAAGGATGAATCGGTCAGACCGAAATGCAAAAAGAGGTTTTGGAAGTTTAAGTCTATGATGAATCGGGGACTCTGAGTGCTCCTCACACAGAGTGGTTCGAATCTGACTTGATCAAACTTTCTGATGTAGCATGAATAGAGTTTGAGACGAGGAAAGCATAGATAGCTAGAGGGAGTTCTTAGGCATTCTTTGTTGAGGAACGTAGTAATTTCATAAATTTTCCTACACACACGCAAGATCATGGTGATGCATAGCAACGAGAGGGGGAGAGTGTGATCTACGTACCCTTGTAGATCGACAATGGAAGCGTTAACTTGGTTGATGTAGTCGTACGTCTTCACGGTCCAACCGATCCAAGCACCGTTACTCCGGCACCTCCGAGTTCTTGCACACGTTCAGCTCGATGACGATCCTCGGACTCCGATCCAGCAAAGTGTCGGGGAAGAGTTCCGTCAGCACGACGGCGTGGTGACGATCTTGATGTACTACCGTCCCAGGGCTTCGCCTAAGCACCGCTACAATATTATCGAGGACTATGGTGGAAGGGGGCACCGCACACGGCTAAGAATATGATCACGTGGATCAACTTGTGTCTCTAGGGGTGCCCCTTGCCTCCGTATATAAAGGCTCAAGGGGGGGGGGCGGCCAAGAGGAGGCGCGCCAGGAGGAGTCCTACTCCCTCTGGGAGTAGGACTCCCCCCCTTTCCTAGTTGGAATAGGATTCGCGGAGGGGGAAAAGAGGAGAGAGAGAGGAGGAAGGGGGGCCGGCCCCCTCTCCTTGTCCTATTCGGACCAAGGGGGGGAGGGGCGCGCGGCCCATCTCTGGCCACCTCTCCTCTCTTCCACTAAGGCCCACTAAGGCCCATATACCTCTCGGGGGGTTCCGGTAACCTCCCGGTAATCCGGTAAAATCCCGATTTCACCCGGAACACTTCCGATATCCAAACATAGGCTTCCAATATATCAATCTTTATGTCTCGACCATTTCGAGACTCCTCGTCATGTCCGTGATCACATCCGGGACTCCGAACAAACTTAGGTACATCAAAATGCATAAACTCATAATATAACTGTCATCGTAACCTTAAGCGTGCGGACCCTACGGGTTCGAGAACAATGTAGACATGACCGAGACACGTCTCCGGTCAATAACCAATAGCAGAACCTGGATGCTCATATTGGCTCCTACATATTCTACGAAGATCTTTTATCGGTCAGACCGCATAACAACATACGTTGTTCCCTTTGTCATCGGTATGTTACTTGCCCGAGATTCGATCGTCGGTATCCAATACCTAGTTCAATCTCGTTACCGGCAAGTCTCTTTACTCGTTCTGTAATACATCATCCCGCAACTAACTCATTAGTTGCAATGCTTGCAAGGCTTCAGTGATGTGCATTACCGAGAGGGCCCAGAGATACCTCTCCGACAATCGAAGTGACAAATCCTAATCTCGAAATACGCCAACCCAACATGTACCTTTGGAGACACCTGTAGAGCACCTTTATAATCACCCAGTTACGTTGTAACGTTTGGTAGCACACAAAGTGTTCCTCCGGCAAACGGGAGTTGCATAATCTCATAGTCATAGGAACATGTATAAGTCATGAAGAAACCAATAGCAACATACTAAACGATCGGGTGCTAAGCTAACGGAATGGGTCATGTCAATCAGATCATTCATCTAATGATGTGATCCCGTTAATCAAATAACAACTCTTTGTTCATGGTTAGGAAACATAACCATCTTTGATTAACGAGCTAGTCAAGTAGAGGCATACTAGTGACACTCTGTTTGTCTATGTATTCACACATGTATTATGTTTCCTGGTTAATACAATTCTAGCATGAATAATAAACATTTATCATGATATAAGGAAATAAATAATAACTTTATTATTGCCTCTAGGGCATATTTCCTTCAGTCTCCCACTTGCACTAGAGTCAATAATCTAGTTCACATCGCCATGTGATTTAACAGCAATAGTTCACATCACCATGTGATTAACACCCATAGTTCACATCGATATGTGATCAACACCCAAAGGGTTTACTAGAGTCAGTAATCTAGTTTCACATCGCTATGTGATTAACACCCAAAGAGTACTAAGGTGTGATCATGTTTTGCTTGTGAGATAATTTTAGTCAACGGGTCTGTCACATTCAGATCCGTAAGTATTTTGCGAATTTCTATGTCAATAATGCTCTGCACGGAGCTACTCTAGCTTATTGCTCCCACTTTCAATATGTATCTAGATCGGGACTTAGAGTCATCCAGATCTGTGTCAAAACTTGCATCGACGTAACCTTTTACGACGAACCTTTTTGTCACCTCCATAATTGAGAAATATTTCCTTATTCCACTAAGGATAATTTTGACCGCTGTCCAGTGATCTACTCTTAGATCACTATCGTACTCCCTTGCTTAACACAGTGTAGGGTATACAATAGATCTGGTACATAGCATGGCATACTTTATAGAACCTATGGCTAAGGCATAGGGAATGACTTTCATTCTATTTCTATCTTCTGCCGTGGTCGGGCTTTGAGTCTTACTCAATTTCACACCTTGTAACACAGGCAAGAACTCTTTCTTTGACTGTTCCCTTTTGAACTACTTCAAAATCTTGTCAAGGTTTGTACTTATTGAAAAAACTTATCAAGCGTCTTGATCTATCTCTATAGATCTTGATGCTCAATATGTAAGCAGCTTCACCGAGGTCTTTCTTTGAAAAACTCCTTTCAAACACTCCTTTATGCTTTGCAGAATAATTCTACATCATCTCTGATCAACAATATGTCATTCACATATACTTATTAGAAATGTTGTAGTGCTCCCACTCACTTTCTAGTAAATACAGGCTTCACCGCAAGTCTGTATAAAACTATATGCTTTGATCAACTTATCAAAGCATATATTCCAACTCCGAGATGCTTGCACTAGTCCATAAATGGATCGCTGGAGCTTGCATATTTTGTTAGCACCTTTAGGATTGACAAAACCTTCTTGTTGCATCACATACAACTCTTCTTTAATAATTCCATTAAGGAATGCAGTTTTGTTTATCCATTTGCCAGATTTCATAAAATGCGGCAATTGCTAACATGATTCAGACAGACTTAAGCATAGATACGAGTGAGCTCATCGCAGTCAACACCTTGAACTTGTCGAAAACTTTTGCGACAATTCTAGCTTTGTAGATAGTAACACTACTATCAGTGTCCGTCTTCCTCTTGAAGATCCATTTATTATCAATGGCTTGCCGATCATCGGGCAAGTCCACCAAAGTCCACACTTTGTTCTCATACATGGATCCTATCTCAGATTTCATGGCATCAAGCCATTTATCAGAATCTGGGCTCATCATTGCTTCCTCATAGTTCGTAGGTTCGTCATGGTCAAGTAACATGACCTCCAGAATAGGATTACCGTACCACTCTGGTGCGGATCTCACTCTGGTTGACCTACGAGGTTTGGTAGTAACTTGATCCGAAGTTACATGATCATCATCATTATCTTCCTCACTAATTGGTGCAGGAGTCACAGGAACAGATTTCTGTGATGAACTACTTTCCAATTATGGAGCAGGTACAGTTACCTCATCAAGTTCTACTTTCCTCCAACTCACTTCTTTCGAGAGAAACTCCTTCTCTAGAAAGGATCCATTCTTAGCAACGAATGTCTTGCCTTCGGATCTGTGATAGAAGGTGTACCCAACTGTCTCCTTTGGGTATCCTATGAAGACATATTTCTCCGATTTGGGTTTGAGCTTATTAGTATGAAACTTTTTCATATAAGCATCGCAACCCCAAACTTTAAGAAACGACAACTTTGGTTTCTTGCCAAACCACAGTTCATAAGGCGTCGTCTCAACGGATTTTGATGGTGCCTTATTTAACGTGAATGCAGCTGTCTCTAATGCATGACCCCAAAACGATAGTGGTAAATCGGTAAGAAACATCATAGATTGTACTATATCCAATAAAGTACGGTTATGATGTTCGGCACACCATTATGCTGTGGTGTTCTAGGCGGCATGAATTTGTGAAACTATTCCACTTTGTTTTAATTGAAGACCAAACTTGTAACTCAAATATTCGTCTCCGTGATCAGATCGTGGAAACCTTATCTTCTTGTCACGATGATTTTCCACTTCACTCTGAAATTCTTTGAACTGTTCAAATGTTTCAGACTTATGTTTCATCAAGTAGATATCCCCATATCTGCTCAAATCATCTGTGGAGGTCAGAAAATAATGATACCTGCTGCAAGCATTAATATTCATCGGACCACATACATCAGTATGTATGATTTCCAACAAATCTGTTGCTTGCTTCATTGTTCCGGAGAACGGTGTTTTAGTCATCTTGCCCATAAGGCATGGTTCGCAAGCATCAAGTGATTCATAATCAAGTGATTCCAAAAGCCCATCAGCATGGAGTTTCTTCATGCGCTTTACTCCAATATGACCTAAACGGCAGTGCACAAATAAGTTGCGCTATCATTATTAACTTTGCATCTTTTGGTTTCAATATTATGAATATGTGTATCACTACGATCGAGATCCAATGAACTTGTTTCATTGGGTGTATGACCATCGAAGGTTTTATTCATGTAAACAGAACAACAATTATTCTCTGATTTTAATGAATAACCGTATTGCAGTAAACATGATCAAATCATATTCATGCTCAACGCAAAAACCAAATAACACTTATTTAGGTTCAACACTAATCCTGAAAGTATAGGGGAGTGTGTGATGATGATCATATCAATCTTGGAACTACTTCCAACACACATCGTCACTTCACGCTTAACTAGTCTCTGTTTATTCTGCAACTCCTGTTTCGAGTTACTAATCTTAGCAACTGAACTAGTATCAAATACTGAGGGGTTGCTATAAACACTAGTAAAGTACACATCAATAACATGTATATCAAATATACTTATGTTCACTTTGCCATCCTTCTTATCTGCCAATCACTTGGGGTAGTTCCGCTTCCAGTGACCAGTCCCTTTGCAGTAGAAACACTTAGTCTCAGGCTTAGGACCAGACTTGGGCTTCTTCACTTGAGCAGCAACTTGCTTGCTGTTCTTCTTTAAGTTCCCCTTCTTTCCTCTGCCCTTTTCTTGAAACTAGTGGTCTTGTCTACCATCAACACTTGATGTTTTTCTCGATTTCTACCTTCGTCAATTTCCACATTACGAAGAGCTTGGGAATCATTTCCGTTATCCCTTGCATATCATAGTTCATCATGAAGTTCTACTAACTTGGTGATGGTGACTAGAGAATTCTGTCAATCACTATCTTATCTGGAAGATTAACTCCCACTTGATTCAAGCGATTGTAGTACTCAGACAATCTGAGCACATGCTCACTAGTTGAGCGATTCTCCTCCATCTTTTAGCTATAGAACTTGTTGGAGACTTCATATCTCTCAACTCGGGTATTTGCTTGAAATATTAACTTCAACTCCTGGAACATCTCATATGCTCCATGACGTTCAAAACGTCTTTGAAGTCCCGATTCTAAGCCATTAAGCATGGTGCACTAAACTATCAAGTAGTCATCATATTGAGCTAGCCAAACGTTCATAACGTCTGCATCTGCTCCTGCAATAGATCCGTCACCTAGCGGTGCATCAAGGACATAATTCTTCTGTGCAGCAATGAGGATAAACCTCAGATCACGGATCCAATCCGCATCATTGCTACTAACATCTTTGAACACAATTTTCTCTAGGAACATATCAAAATAAACACAGGGAAGCAACAACGCGAGCTATTGATCTACAACATAATTTGCAAAATACTACCAGGACTAAGTTCATGATAAATTTAAGTTCAATTAATCATATTACTTAAAGAACTCCCACTTAGATAGACATCCCTCTAATCTTCTAAGTGATCACGTGATCCATATCAACTAGACCATGTCCGATCATCACGTGAGATGGAGTAGTTTCAATGGTGAACATCACTATGTTGATCATATCTACTATATGATTCACGCTCGACCTTTCGGTCTCCGTGTTCCGAGGCCATATCTGTATATGCTTGGCTCGTCAAGTATAACCTGAGTATTCCGCGTGTGCAACTGTTTTGCACCTGTTGTTTTTGAACGTAGAGCCTATCACACCCGATCATCACATGGTGTCTCGGCACGAAGAACTTTCGCAACGGTGCATACTCAGGGAGAACACTTCTTGATAATTAGTGAGAGATCATCTTAAAATGCTACCGTCAATCAAAGCAAGATAAGATGCATAAAAGATAAACATCACATGCAATCAATATAAGTGATATGATATGGCCATCATCATCTTGTGCTTGTGATCTCCATCTTCGAAGCACCGTCATGATCACCATCGTCACCGGCACGACACCTTGATCTCCATCGTAGCATCGTTGTCGTCTCGCCAATCTCATGCTTCCACGACTATCGCTACCGCTTAGTGATAAAGTAAAGCATTACAGCGCGATTGCATTGCATACAATAAAGCGACAACCACATGGCTCCTACCAGTTGCCGATAACTCGGTTACAAAACATGATCATATCATACAATAAAATTCAGCATCATGTCTTGACCATATCACATCACAACATGCCCTGCAAAAACAAGTTAGACGTCCTCTACTTTGTTGTTGCAAGTTTTACGTGGCTGCTACGGGCTTAAGCAAGAACCAATCTTACCTACGCATCAAAACCACAACGATAGTTTGTCAAGTTGGTGCTGTTTTAACCTTCGCAAGGACCGGGCGTAGCCAAACTCGGCTCAACTAAAGTTGGAGAAACTGTCACCCGCTAGCCACCTTTGTGCAAAGCACGTCGGGAGAACCGGTCTCGCGTAAGCGTACGCGTAATGTCGGTCTGGGGCCGCTTCGTCCAACAATACCGCCGAACCAAAGTATGACATGCTGGTAAGAAGTATGAATTATATCGCCCACAACTCACTTGTGTTCTACTCGTGCATATAACATCAACATATAAAACCTGGCTCTGATACCACTGTTGGGGAACGTAGTAATTTCATAAATTTTCCTACGCACACGCAAGATCATGGTGATGCATAGCAACGAGAGGGGGAGAGTGTGATCTACGTACCCTTGTAGATCGACAACGGAAGCGTTAACTTGGTTGATGTAGTCGTACGTCTTCACGGTCCAACCGATCCAAGCACCGTTACTCCGGCACCTCCGAGTTCTTGCACACGTTCAGCTCGATGACGATCCCCGGACACCGATCCAGCAAAGTGTCGGGGAAGAGTTCCGTCAGCACGACGGCGTGGTGACGATCTTGATGTACTACCGTCGCAGGGCTTCGCCTAAGCACCGCTACAATATTATCGAGGACTATGGTGGAAGGGGGCACCGCACACGACTAAGAATATGATCACGTGGATCAACTTGTGTCTCTAGGGGTGCCCCTTGCCTCCGTATATAAAGGCTCAAAGGGGGGGGGGGCGGCCGGCCAAGAGGAGGCGCGCCAGGAGGAGTCCTACTCCCTCCGGGAGTAGGACTCCCCCCTTTCCTAGTTGGAATAGGATTCGTGGAGGGGGAAAAGAGGAGAGAGAGAGGAGGAAGGGGGGTCGGCCCCCTCTCCTTGTCCTATTCGGACCAAGGGGGGGAGGGGCGCGCGGCCCATCTCTGGCCACCTCTCCTCTCTTCCACTAAGGCCCATATACCTCCCGGGGGGTTCCGGTAACCTCCCGGTAATCCGGTAAAATCCTGATTTCACCCGGAACACTTCCGATATCCAAACATAGGCTTCCAATATATCAATCTTTATGTCTCGACCATTTCGAGACTCCTCGTCATGTCAGTGATCACATCCGGGACTCCGAACAAACTTCGGTACATCAAAATGCATAAACTCATAATATAACTGTCATCGTAACCTTAAGCGTGCGGACCCTACGGGTTCGAGAACAATGTAGACATGACCGAGACACGTCTCCGGTCAATAACCAATAGCAGAACCTGGATGCTCATATTGGCTCCTACATATTCTACGAAGATCTTTTATCGGTCAGACCACATAACAACATACGTTGTTCCCTTTGTCATCGGTATGTTACTTGCCCGAGATTCGATCGTCGGTAGCCAATACCTAGTTCAATATCGTTACTGGAAAGTCTCTTTACTCGTTCCGTAATACATCATCCCGCAACTAACTCATTAGTTGCAATGCTTGCAAGGCTTCAGTGATGTGCATTACCGAGAGGGCCCAGAGATACCTCTCCGACAATCGGAGTGACAAATCCTAATCTCAAAATACGCCAACCCAACATGTACCTTTGGAGACACCTGTAGAGCACCTTTATAATCACCCAGTTACATTGTGACGTTTGGTAGCACACAAAGTGTTCCTCCGGCAAACGGGAGTTGCATAATCTCATAGTCATAGGAACATGTATAAGTCATGAAGAAACCAATAGCAACATACTAAACGATCGGGTGCTAAGCTAACGGAATGGGTCATGTCAATCAGATCATTCATCTAATGATGTGATCCCGTTAATCAAATAGCAACTCTTTGTTCATGGTTAGGAAACATAACCATCTTTGATTAACGAGCTAGTCAAGTAGAGGCATACTAGTGACACTCTGTTTGTCTATGTATTCACACATGTATTATGTTTCCTGGTTAATACAATTCTAGAATGAATAATAAACATTTATCATGATATAAGGAAATAAATAATAACTTTATTATTGCCTCTAGGGCATATTTCCTTCATTCTTGTCCATCCATTTGGCAAAAGAGAAAAAGCCAAACAATCAAAGCAACAAATGGATGTCCTCGAATGAGAAAAATATGCATTCAACATGCTCACACAATAATATGGCAAAAGAAATATGTGACAAAGCATGCTCAAACACTCTAGCATCTATCAAGCAATTGGCGATGACTAGGTCATCTATATATGAGTATATTGACTTAGGAGTCAAATGAGAAAATTTGATCATAGGTCATACTCATCGTTTAAGCACAAGTGGGGTTACCACTTTTACATAAAGCATTGTTGTGCTCATACCATTTGAGTTGCTTTAGCTCAATTTTTAGAGTAAAGCTCCCCCTAGATGTGATATCCCCCCTAAGAGGGATGAACTAACCTTGGGTTTTGTCGATGATGACTTCATGTAGGTAATGAAGATGTGGATGCTCAATGTTGATGTAGATCATTCGGAGCATTCCATTGGAGTGAGTTGCACTTTCAATACCTACACGGGTTAGTCCCGCAAGGAACAAGCAAGGATATCCATAGACATAGAGTGATGAATACACAAGATGATGTCCATGAAAGCATTAGGTTACCTTGTCCCTTGTCTTACCAACAAGAGGGTTTGTGACTCCTTTAACTAGTGCAAGATATGGAAGTTGTTTGCACTTGTTATTGCCAAATGATAAGAGTGATGTATGTTGGCGGAGTCACCCTCAAGAACTCTCTAGTTCTTCTTCTTAGGGATCCACACCATCTTGATGGAAATCCTTGGAGTTGTAGTCGTACTTGATGAGGTAGAACTTGATGTAGTCTCGGGAACCCACTTGACCAAGTCCTTAGGAGCTTCTTCAAATGCATCAATCTCCTCTTGAAGCTTGTCCTTGCCTTTTTGCTTGTGGTCTTGTGGTGGAAGATCATCTTGAGCTTATGTTACTTTGAAAGAAGTAGGATCATACTTCTCTTATTGAGGAACAAACTTCGTGGGGTATTGATCTTCTTCCCACTCAACTCCATTGGCATTGAACTTTCGTTCAAAACCAACACCTTGATTCTTCCGGTGCCTTCCTTGCTTGCGTCCAATTTCCTCAAATTGCTTACTTCCGGCAAGGCTCTTGTAAACACCTTTCTCTATAATTCCCTTCAATAAGCTATTTTATTGCTCAAGTGTAACTTGGCTAAGAGAGTCATTAGTGGAATCAAGAGAACTACAAGCAGCAACAACATTGGATTTAGCATGATTGTTGTTACTACTAGATGAAGAATCTTTCTTGTTCTTGTTGCTAGATTTAACTTGTGGCATATAAGTAGACAAGAGTAAACGCTTGGCAATGTAAGAAGAACTTTTCTTGCGAAGATCATCATTGATTGCTTTTAAGAACTCATGCTCTTGCTCAAGGTTGAGCTTTTCAAGGCGTAGCTTCTCATG